>NW_027428239.1:52500-60000 GCF_043250625.1 Sebastes fasciatus | reverse complement strand
CTAGTGGTGTTTCTTCTTCTGTAGTTTTGCTCACCTCATCAACCTGGAGTTCTTTGACGACCTGCTCAACGTGCTGCAGAACCTCGTCCAATCAGGAGTGAGTATTCACCTGGACCCGCCCCCTTAACCAGACCCGTTTGTCCAGACTCAGACCGATGACCGATCAATCAATCAGACCGATGATCAATCAATCAGACCGATGACCAATCAATCAATCAGACCGATGACCGATCAATCCATCAGACCGATGACCGATCAATCAATCAGACCGATGACCGATCAATCCATCAGACCGATGACCGATCAATCAATCAGACCGATGACCGATCAATCCATCAGACTGATGACTGATCAATCAATCAGACTGATGACCGATCAATCAATCACACTGATGACCGATCAATCCATCAGACCGATGACCGATCAATCAATCAGACCGATGACCGATCAATGCATCAGACTGATGACTGATCAATCAATCACACTGATGACTGATCAATCCATCAGACCGATGACCGATCAATCAATCACACTGATGACTGATCAATCCATCAGACCGATGACCGATCAATCAATCACACTGATGACTGATCAATCCATCAGACCGATAACCGATCAATCCATCAGACCGATGACCGATCAATCAATCAGACCGATGACCGATCAATCAATCAGACCGATGACCGATCAATCAATCACACTGATGACTGATCAATCCATCAGACCGATAACCGATCAATCCATCAGACCGATGACCGATCAATCAATCAGACCGATGACTGATCAATCAATCAGACTGATGACCGATCAATCAATCACACTGATGACCGATCAATCCATCAGACCGATGACCGATCAATCAATCATTTTATTGATCTGTCATCACACCACTGATCGTCTTCATGTAAACTCTGCAGGATCTGACCAACCGGGAGAGTCTCCACTGCATCCAGACTGTCTTCACCATCCTGTCAGGACAAGGTCTGTCTGTCTGTCTGTCTGTCTGTCTGTCTGTCTGTCTGTCTGTCTCTCTGTCTGTCTCTGTCTCTCTGTCTGTCTGTCTGTCTGTCTGTCTGTCTGTCTCTCTGTCTCTCTGTCTGTCTCTGTCTGTCTCTGTCTGTCTCTCTGTCTGTCTCTCTGTCTGTCTCTGTGTCTGTGGATCAGTAAGGTGACTTCCTGTCTGTCCCAGGTGACGTCCTGACCATCGACCCGTTGGCGTTCTACTCTCAGCTCTACAGGATGTTGCCGCGGCTCCACGCAGGTCAGACCTTTATTTAAACTCAACTTTATTTAAACGTCTTCGTCGACGGCGTTCGGCTCATGTACCGCTGCTGTCTGTCTCAGGGGCGCCCAGTGATGACATCATCATCGTGCTACGCTGCCTGGACGCCATGCTGACCCGCCGCAGGAAGCAGGTGACCCTGAGGAGGGCGATGGCGTTCGTCAAGCGACTGAGCACGCTCAGTCTGCACGTGCTGCCCAACGCCAGCGTGGGGATCCTCGCCGCCACCAGAGCCACCGTGCACGTGAGTGTGCTCATCTGTGCACTGTAGCGCAATACACAACTACTACACAACTATACTACACATCTGTACTACACAACTGTACTACACATCTGTACTACACAACTACACTACACAACTGTACTACACAACTGTACTACACAACTACACTACACAACTGTACTACACATCTGTACTACACAACTATACTACACAACTACACTACACAACTGTACTACACAACTACACTACACAACTGTACTACACAACTACACATCTGTATTACACATCTGTACTACACAACTACACTACACATCTGTACTACACAACTACACTACATAACTGTACTACACAACTACACATCTGTACTACACAACTGTACTACACAACTACACTACATAACTGTACTACACAACTGTACTACACAACTACACTACACAACTGTACTACACAACTACACTACACAACTGTACTACACAACTACACTACACATCTGTACTACACAACTGTACTACATAACTGTACTACACAACTACACATCTGTACTACACATCTGTACTACACAACTACACTACACATCTGTACTACACAACTACACTACACATCTGTACTACATAACTGTACTACACAACTACACTACACAACTGTACTACACAACTACACTACACAACTGTACTACACATCTGTACTACACAACTATACTACACAACTACACTACACAACTGTACTACACAACTACTACACAACTACACTACACAACTGTACTACACAACTACACATCTGTACTACACATCTGTACTACACAACTACACTACACATCTGTACTACACAACTACACTACACATCTGTACTACATAACTGTACTACACAACTACACTACACATCTGTACTACATAACTGTACTACACAACTACACTACACAACTGTACTACACAACTACACTACACAACTGTACTACACATCTGTATTACACAACTACACTACACATCTGTACTACACAACTACACTACACATCTGTACTACACAACTGTACTACACAACTACACTACACAACTGTACTACACAACTACACTACACATCTGTACTACACAACTACACTACACATCTGTACTACACATCTGTACTACACAACTACACTACACAACTATACTACACATCTGTACTACACAACTACACTACACAACTGTACTACACATCTGTAATACACAACTACACTACACAACTGTACTACACATCTGTACTACACAACTGTACTACACAACTACACTACACAACTGTACTACACAACTATACTACACAACTGTACTACACAACTGTACTACACAACTATACTACACAACTACACTACACAACTGTACTACACAACTACACTACACAACTGTACTACACAACTACACATCTGTATTACACATCTGTACTACACAACTACACTACACATCTGTACTACACAACTACACTACATAACTGTACTACACAACTACACATCTGTACTACACAACTGTACTACACAACTACACTACATAACTGTACTACACAACTGTACTACACAACTACACTACACAACTGTACTACACAACTACACTACACAACTGTACTACACAACTACACTACACATCTGTACTACACAACTGTACTACATAACTGTACTACACAACTACACATCTGTACTACACATCTGTACTACACAACTACACTACACATCTGTACTACACAACTACACTACACATCTGTACTACATAACTGTACTACACAACTACACTACACAACTGTACTACACAACTACACTACACAACTGTACTACACATCTGTACTACACAACTATACTACACAACTACACTACACAACTGTACTACACAACTACTACACAACTACACTACACAACTGTACTACACAACTACACATCTGTACTACACATCTGTACTACACAACTACACTACACATCTGTACTACACAACTACACTACACATCTGTACTACATAACTGTACTACACAACTACACTACACATCTGTACTACATAACTGTACTACACAACTACACTACACAACTGTACTACACAACTACACTACACAACTGTACTACACATCTGTATTACACAACTACACTACACATCTGTACTACACAACTACACTACACATCTGTACTACACAACTGTACTACACAACTACACTACACAACTGTACTACACAACTACACTACACATCTGTACTACACAACTACACTACACATCTGTACTACACATCTGTACTACACAACTACACTACACAACTATACTACACATCTGTACTACACAACTACACTACACAACTGTACTACACATCTGTAATACACAACTACACTACACAACTGTACTACACATCTGTACTACACAACTGTACTACACAACTACACTACACAACTGTACTACACAACTATACTACACAACTGTACTACACAACTGTACTACACAACTACACTACACAACTGTACTACACAACTACACTACACAACTACACTACACAACTGTACTACACATCTGTACTACACAACTATACTACACAACTGTACTACACAACTATACTACACAACTACACTACACATCTGTACTACACAACTATACTACACAACTGTACTACACATCTGTACTACACAACTGTACTACACAACTACACTACACAACTGTACTACACAACTATACTACACAACTACTACACAACTGTACTACACAACTACACTACACAACTGTACTACACAACTACACTACACAACTACACTACACAACTGTACTACACATCTGTACTACACAACTATACTACACAACTGTACTACACAACTATACTACACAACTACACTACACATCTGTACTACACAACTATACTACACAACTGTACTACACAACTGTACTACACAACTACACTACACAACTGTACTACACAACTACACTACACAACTACACTACACAACTGTACTACACATCTGTACTACACAACTACACTACACAACTGTACTACACAACTACACTACACAACTACACTACACAACTGTACTACACATCTGTACTACACAACTATACTACACAACTGTACTAGGAAGTGTCCCCATGTAAATACTGTGTGTGTCCTCTGTGTGTGTGTGTGTCTTCTGTGTGTGTGTCCTCTGTGTGTCTTCTGTGTGTGTGTCCTCTGTGTGTGTCCTCTGTGTCTGTGTCCTGTGTGTGTGTCCTCTGTGTGTGTGTCCACTGTGTGTGTGTCCTGTGTCTGTGTCCTGTGTGTGTCCTCTGTGTGTGTGTGTCCTCTGTGTGTGTGTCCACTGTGTGTGTGTCCTCTGTGTGTGTGTCCTCTGTGTGTGTGTGTGTGTGTGTCCTCTGTGTGTGTGTCCTCTGTGTCTGTGTCCTCTGTGTGTGTCCTCTGTGTCTGTGTGTGTGTCCTCTGTGTGTGTGTCCTCTGTGTGTGTCCTCTGTGTGTGTGTCCTCTGTGTGTGTCCTCTGTGTCTGTGTGTGTGTCCTCTGTGTGTGTGTCCTCTGTGTGTGTCCTCTGTGTGTGTGTCCTCTGTGTGTGTCCTCTGTGTGTGTCCTCTGTGTGTGTGTCCTCTGTGTGTGTCCTCTGTGTGTGTCCTCTGTGTGTGTCCTCTGTGTGTGTCCTCTGTGTGTGTGTCCTCTGTGTGTGTCCTCTGTGTGTGTGTCCTCTGTGTGTGTGTCCTCTGTGTGTGTCCTCTGTGTGTGTCCTCTGTGTGTGTCCTCTGTGTGTGTGTCCTCTGTGTGTGTCCTCTGTGTGTGTCCTCTGTGTGTGTCCTCTGTGTGTGTGTCCTCTGTGTGTGTCCTCTGTGTGTGTCCTCTGTGTGTGTCCTCTGTGTGTGTGTCCTCTGTGTGTGTCCTCTGTGTGTGTGTCCTCTGTGTGTGTCCTCTGTGTGTGTGTCCTCTGTGTGTGTGTCCTCTGTGTGTGTCCTCTGTGTGTGTCCTCTGTGTGTGTCCTCTGTGTGTGTCCTCTGTGTGTGTGTCCTCTGTGTGTGTCCTCTGTGTGTGTCCTCTGTGTGTGTGTCCTCTGTGTGTGTCCTCTGTGTGTGTCCTCTGTGTGTGTCCTCTGTGTGTGTGTCCTCTGTGTGTGTCCTCTGTGTGTGTCCTCTGTGTGTGTGTCCTCTGTGTGTGTCCTCTGTGTGTGTCCTCTGTGTGTGTGTCCTCTGTGTGTGTCCTCTGTGTGTGTCCTCTGTGTGTGTCCTCTAGGCGTTCCCTAAGTGTGACTTCCTGTTGGATAACGAGGTTCAGGGCAGCGGCTTCTTCCTGCCGGAGCTGGACGAACCGGAACACTGCAACGCCCAGAACACGGCTCTGTGGGAACTACACACACTACAGGTACTAATACACACTGTAGTACACACTGCAGGTACTAATACACACTACAGGTACTAGTACACACTACAGGTACTAGTACACACTACAGGTACTAGTACACACTATAGTACACACTACAGGTACTAGTACACACTACAGGTACTAATACACACTATAGTACACACTACAAGTACTAGTCTCAGGTTGTGCTCTGTACTATAGAAGTATTCTATTTGGTTGCTATGGTTACAGGGACAAAGACAGTGATGCATTGTTCTTATTAATCTCATTTGAGTTCTGGTGAATTCACCAACAGAGCTTCATTTCTTTATATTTATGAAAGAAATGGATCAATATCTGTCAACAAACTCACAAAACAAGAAACCAATGAAAATAATGAAAACAATGAAAACAATGAAAATAATGAAACCAATGAAAACAAAGAAACCAATGAAAACAAAGAAACCAATGAAAACAAGAAACCAATGAAAACATGAAACCAATGAAAACAAAGAAACCAATGAAAACAAGAAACCAATGAAAACAAGAAACCAATGAAAACAATGAAACCAAAGAAACCAATGAAAACAAGAAACCAATGAAAACAAGAAACCAAAGAAAACAATGAAAACAAAGAAACCAATGAAAACAAGAAACCAATGAAAACAATGAAAACAAAGAAACCAATGAAAACAAGAAACCAATGAAAACAAAGAAACCAAAGAAAACAAAGAAACCAATGAAAACAAGAAACCAAAGAAACCAATGAAAACAAAGAAACCAATGAAAACAATGAAACCAAAGAAACCAATGAAAACAAGAAACCAATGAAAACAAGAAACCAATGAAGACAAGAAACCAATGAAAACAAGAAACCAAAGAAACCAATGAAACCAATGAAAACAAGAAACCAAAGAAACCAATGAAAACAAAGAAACCAATGAAAACAATGAAACCAAAGAAACCAATGAAAACAAGAAACCAATGAAAACAAGAAACCAATGAAAACAAGAAACCAAAGAAACCAATGAAACCAAAGAAACCAATGAAAACAATGAAACCAAAGAAACCAATGAAAACAAAGAAACCAAAGAAACCAATGAAAACAATGAAACCAAAGAAACCAATGAAACCAAAGAAAACAATGAAACCAATGAAAACAATGAAAACAAGAAACCAATGAAAACAAGAAACCAATGAAACCAATGAAAACAAAGAAACCAATGAAAACAATGAAACCAAAGAAACCAATGAAAACAAGAAACCAATGAAAACAAGAAACCAAAGAAAACAATGAAAACAAAGAAACCAATGAAAACAAGAAACCAATGAAAACAATGAAAACAAAGAAACCAATGAAAACAAGAAACCAATGAAAACAAAGAAACCAAAGAAAACAAAGAAACCAATGAAAACAAGAAACCAAAGAAACCAATGAAAACAAAGAAACCAATGAAAACAATGAAACCAAAGAAACCAATGAAAACAAGAAACCAATGAAAACAAGAAACCAATGAAAACAAGAAACCAATGAAAACAAGAAACCAAAGAAACCAATGAAACCAATGAAAACAAGAAACCAAAGAAACCAATGAAAACAAAGAAACCAATGAAAACAATGAAACCAAAGAAACCAATGAAAACAAGAAACCAATGAAAACAAGAAACCAATGAAAACAAGAAACCAATGAAAA
>NW_027428239.1:30000-42500 GCF_043250625.1 Sebastes fasciatus | reverse complement strand
CTAAACCTGTAACTCTGATGTTATTAAAGATACGGAGTCAAACTGAACCTTTAACTCTGATGTTATTAAAGATACGGAGTCAAACTAAACCTTTAACTCTGATGTTATTAAAGATACTGAGTCAAACTGAACCTGTAACTCTGATGTTATTAAAGATACTGAGTCAAACTGAACCTTTAACTCTGATGTTATTAAAGATACTGAGTCAAACTGAACCTTTAACTCTGATGTTATTAAAGATACTGAGTCAAACTGAACCTTTAACTCTGATGTTATCAAAGATACTGAGTCAAACTGAACCTTTAACTCTGATGTTATTAAAGATACTGAGTCAAACTGAACCTTTAACTCTGATGTTATTAAAGATACTGAGTCAAACTGAACCTTTAACTCTGATGTTATTAAAGATACGGAGTCAAACTAAACCTGTAACTCTGATGTTATTAAAGATACGGAGTCAAACTGAACCTTTAACTCTGATGTTATTAAAGATACGGAGTCAAACTAAACCTGTAACTCTGATGTTATTAAAGATACGGAGTCAAACTGAACCTTTAACTCTGATGTTATTAAAGATACGGAGTCAAACTGAACCTTTAACTCTGATGTTATTAAAGATACTGAGTCAAACTAAACCTGTAACTCTGATGTTATTAAAGATACAGAGTCAAACTGAACCTTTAACTCTGATGTTATTAAAGATACTGAGTCAAACTAAACCTGTAACTCTGATGTTATTAAAGATACGGAGTCAAACTAAACCTGTAACTCTGATGTTATTAAAGATACTGAGTCAAACTGAACCTGTAACTCTGATGTTATTAAAGATACTGAGTCAAACTGAACCTTTAACTCTGATGTTATTAAAGATACTGAGTCAAACTGAACCTGTAACTCTGATGTTATTAAAGATACTGAGTCAAACTGAACCTTTAACTCTGATGTTATTAAAGATACTGAGTCAAACTGAACCTGTAACTCTGATGTTATTAAAGATACTGAGTCAAACTGAACCTTTAACTCTGATGTTATTAAAGATACTGAGTCAAACTGAACCTGTAACTCTGATGTTATTAAAGATACTGAGTCAAACTGAACCTTTAACTCTGATGTTATTAAAGATACTGAGTCAAACTGAACCTTTAACTCTGATGTTATTAAAGATACTGAGTCAAACTAAACCTTTAACTCTGATGTTATTAAAGATACTGAGTCAAACTGAACCTGTAACTCTGATGTTATTAAAGATACTGAGTCAAACTGAACCTTTAACTCTGATGTTATTAAAGATACTGAGTCAAACTGAACCTGTAACTCTGATGTTATCAAAGATACTGAGTCAAACTGAACCTTTAACTCTGATGTTATTAAAGATACTGAGTCAAACTGAACCTGTAACTCTGATGTTATTAAAGATACTGAGTCAAACTGAACCTGTAACTCTGATGTTATTAAAGATACTGAGTCAAACTGAACCTTTAACTCTGATGTTATTAAAGATACTGAGTCAAACTGAACCTGTAACTCTGATGTTATTAAAGATACTGAGTCAAACTGAACCTTTAACTCTGATGTTATTAAAGATACTGAGTCAAACTAAACCTTTAACTCTGATGTTATTAAAGATACTGAGTCAAACTGAACCTGTAACTCTGATGTTATTAAAGATACTGAGTCAAACTGAACCTGTAACTCTGATGTTATTAAAGATACTGAGTCAAACTGAACCTGTAACTCTGATGTTATTAAAGATACTGAGTCAAACTGAACCTTTAACTCTGATGTTATTAAAGATACTGAGTCAAACTAAACCTTTAACTCTGATGTTATTAAAGATACTGAGTCAAACTGAACCTGTAACTCTGATGTTATTAAAGATACTGAGTCAAACTGAACCTGTAACTCTGATGTTATTAAAGATACGGAGTCAAACTGAACCTGTAACTCTGATGTTATTAAAGATACGGAGTCAAACTGAACCTTTAACTCTGATGTTATTAAAGATACGGAGTCAAACTAAACCTGTAACTCTGATGTTATTAAAGATACGGAGTCAAACTGAACCTTTAACTCTGATGTTATTAAAGATACGGAGTCAAACTGAACCTTTAACTCTGATGTTATTAAAGATACTGAGTCAAACTAAACCTGTAACTCTGATGTTATTAAAGATACAGAGTCAAACTGAACCTTTAACTCTGATGTTATTAAAGATACTGAGTCAAACTAAACCTGTAACTCTGATGTTATTAAAGATACGGAGTCAAACTAAACCTGTAACTCTGATGTTATTAAAGATACTGAGTCAAACTGAACCTGTAACTCTGATGTTATTAAAGATACTGAGTCAAACTGAACCTTTAACTCTGATGTTATTAAAGATACTGAGTCAAACTGAACCTGTAACTCTGATGTTATTAAAGATACTGAGTCAAACTGAACCTTTAACTCTGATGTTATTAAAGATACTGAGTCAAACTGAACATGTAACTCTGATGTTATTAAAGATACTGAGTCAAACTGAACCTTTAACTCTGATGTTATTAAAGATACTGAGTCAAACTGAACCTGTAACTCTGATGTTATTAAAGATACTGAGTCAAACTGAACCTTTAACTCTGATGTTATTAAAGATACTGAGTCAAACTGAACCTTTAACTCTGATGTTATTAAAGATACTGAGTCAAACTAAACCTTTAACTCTGATGTTATTAAAGATACTGAGTCAAACTGAACCTGTAACTCTGATGTTATTAAAGATACTGAGTCAAACTGAACCTTTAACTCTGATGTTATTAAAGATACTGAGTCAAACTGAACCTGTAACTCTGATGTTATCAAAGATACTGAGTCAAACTGAACCTTTAACTCTGATGTTATTAAAGATACTGAGTCAAACTGAACCTGTAACTCTGATGTTATTAAAGATACTGAGTCAAACTAAACCTGTAACTCTGATGTTATTAAAGATACGGAGTCAAACTGAACCTTTAACTCTGATGTTATTAAAGATACGGAGTCAAACTAAACCTTTAACTCTGATGTTATTAAAGATACTGAGTCAAACTGAACCTGTAACTCTGATGTTATTAAAGATACTGAGTCAAACTGAACCTTTAACTCTGATGTTATTAAAGATACTGAGTCAAACTGAACCTTTAACTCTGATGTTATTAAAGATACTGAGTCAAACTGAACCTTTAACTCTGATGTTATCAAAGATACTGAGTCAAACTGAACCTTTAACTCTGATGTTATTAAAGATACTGAGTCAAACTGAACCTTTAACTCTGATGTTATTAAAGATACTGAGTCAAACTGAACCTTTAACTCTGATGTTATTAAAGATACGGAGTCAAACTAAACCTGTAACTCTGATGTTATTAAAGATACGGAGTCAAACTGAACCTTTAACTCTGATGTTATTAAAGATACGGAGTCAAACTAAACCTGTAACTCTGATGTTATTAAAGATACGGAGTCAAACTGAACCTTTAACTCTGATGTTATTAAAGATACGGAGTCAAACTGAACCTTTAACTCTGATGTTATTAAAGATACTGAGTCAAACTAAACCTGTAACTCTGATGTTATTAAAGATACAGAGTCAAACTGAACCTTTAACTCTGATGTTATTAAAGATACTGAGTCAAACTAAACCTGTAACTCTGATGTTATTAAAGATACGGAGTCAAACTAAACCTGTAACTCTGATGTTATTAAAGATACTGAGTCAAACTGAACCTGTAACTCTGATGTTATTAAAGATACTGAGTCAAACTAAACCTGTAACTCTGATGTTATTAAAGATACGGAGTCAAACTGAACCTTTAACTCTGATGTTATTAAAGATACGGAGTCAAACTAAACCTTTAACTCTGATGTTATTAAAGATACTGAGTCAAACTGAACCTGTAACTCTGATGTTATTAAAGATACTGAGTCAAACTGAACCTTTAACTCTGATGTTATTAAAGATACTGAGTCAAACTGAACCTTTAACTCTGATGTTATTAAAGATACTGAGTCAAACTGAACCTTTAACTCTGATGTTATCAAAGATACTGAGTCAAACTGAACCTTTAACTCTGATGTTATTAAAGATACTGAGTCAAACTGAACCTTTAACTCTGATGTTATTAAAGATACTGAGTCAAACTGAACCTTTAACTCTGATGTTATTAAAGATACGGAGTCAAACTAAACCTGTAACTCTGATGTTATTAAAGATACGGAGTCAAACTGAACCTTTAACTCTGATGTTATTAAAGATACGGAGTCAAACTAAACCTGTAACTCTGATGTTATTAAAGATACGGAGTCAAACTGAACCTTTAACTCTGATGTTATTAAAGATACGGAGTCAAACTGAACCTTTAACTCTGATGTTATTAAAGATACTGAGTCAAACTAAACCTGTAACTCTGATGTTATTAAAGATACAGAGTCAAACTGAACCTTTAACTCTGATGTTATTAAAGATACTGAGTCAAACTAAACCTGTAACTCTGATGTTATTAAAGATACGGAGTCAAACTAAACCTGTAACTCTGATGTTATTAAAGATACTGAGTCAAACTGAACCTGTAACTCTGATGTTATTAAAGATACTGAGTCAAACTGAACCTTTAACTCTGATGTTATTAAAGATACTGAGTCAAACTGAACCTGTAACTCTGATGTTATTAAAGATACTGAGTCAAACTGAACCTTTAACTCTGATGTTATTAAAGATACTGAGTCAAACTGAACCTGTAACTCTGATGTTATTAAAGATACTGAGTCAAACTGAACCTTTAACTCTGATGTTATTAAAGATACTGAGTCAAACTGAACCTGTAACTCTGATGTTATTAAAGATACTGAGTCAAACTGAACCTTTAACTCTGATGTTATTAAAGATACTGAGTCAAACTGAACCTTTAACTCTGATGTTATTAAAGATACTGAGTCAAACTAAACCTTTAACTCTGATGTTATTAAAGATACTGAGTCAAACTGAACCTGTAACTCTGATGTTATTAAAGATACTGAGTCAAACTGAACCTTTAACTCTGATGTTATTAAAGATACTGAGTCAAACTGAACCTGTAACTCTGATGTTATCAAAGATACTGAGTCAAACTGAACCTTTAACTCTGATGTTATTAAAGATACTGAGTCAAACTGAACCTGTAACTCTGATGTTATTAAAGATACTGAGTCAAACTGAACCTGTAACTCTGATGTTATTAAAGATACTGAGTCAAACTGAACCTTTAACTCTGATGTTATTAAAGATACTGAGTCAAACTGAACCTGTAACTCTGATGTTATTAAAGATACTGAGTCAAACTGAACCTTTAACTCTGATGTTATTAAAGATACTGAGTCAAACTAAACCTTTAACTCTGATGTTATTAAAGATACTGAGTCAAACTGAACCTGTAACTCTGATGTTATTAAAGATACTGAGTCAAACTGAACCTGTAACTCTGATGTTATTAAAGATACTGAGTCAAACTGAACCTGTAACTCTGATGTTATTAAAGATACTGAGTCAAACTGAACCTTTAACTCTGATGTTATTAAAGATACTGAGTCAAACTAAACCTTTAACTCTGATGTTATTAAAGATACTGAGTCAAACTGAACCTGTAACTCTGATGTTATTAAAGATACTGAGTCAAACTGAACCTGTAACTCTGATGTTATTAAAGATACGGAGTCAAACTGAACCTGTAACTCTGATGTTATTAAAGATACGGAGTCAAACTGAACCTTTAACTCTGATGTTATTAAAGATACGGAGTCAAACTAAACCTGTAACTCTGATGTTATTAAAGATACGGAGTCAAACTGAACCTTTAACTCTGATGTTATTAAAGATACGGAGTCAAACTGAACCTTTAACTCTGATGTTATTAAAGATACTGAGTCAAACTAAACCTGTAACTCTGATGTTATTAAAGATACAGAGTCAAACTGAACCTTTAACTCTGATGTTATTAAAGATACTGAGTCAAACTAAACCTGTAACTCTGATGTTATTAAAGATACGGAGTCAAACTAAACCTGTAACTCTGATGTTATTAAAGATACTGAGTCAAACTGAACCTGTAACTCTGATGTTATTAAAGATACTGAGTCAAACTGAACCTTTAACTCTGATGTTATTAAAGATACTGAGTCAAACTGAACCTGTAACTCTGATGTTATTAAAGATACTGAGTCAAACTGAACCTTTAACTCTGATGTTATTAAAGATACTGAGTCAAACTGAACATGTAACTCTGATGTTATTAAAGATACTGAGTCAAACTGAACCTTTAACTCTGATGTTATTAAAGATACTGAGTCAAACTGAACCTGTAACTCTGATGTTATTAAAGATACTGAGTCAAACTGAACCTTTAACTCTGATGTTATTAAAGATACTGAGTCAAACTGAACCTTTAACTCTGATGTTATTAAAGATACTGAGTCAAACTAAACCTTTAACTCTGATGTTATTAAAGATACTGAGTCAAACTGAACCTGTAACTCTGATGTTATTAAAGATACTGAGTCAAACTGAACCTTTAACTCTGATGTTATTAAAGATACTGAGTCAAACTGAACCTGTAACTCTGATGTTATCAAAGATACTGAGTCAAACTGAACCTTTAACTCTGATGTTATTAAAGATACTGAGTCAAACTGAACCTGTAACTCTGATGTTATTAAAGATACTGAGTCAAACTAAACCTGTAACTCTGATGTTATTAAAGATACGGAGTCAAACTGAACCTTTAACTCTGATGTTATTAAAGATACGGAGTCAAACTAAACCTTTAACTCTGATGTTATTAAAGATACTGAGTCAAACTGAACCTGTAACTCTGATGTTATTAAAGATACTGAGTCAAACTGAACCTTTAACTCTGATGTTATTAAAGATACTGAGTCAAACTGAACCTTTAACTCTGATGTTATTAAAGATACTGAGTCAAACTGAACCTTTAACTCTGATGTTATCAAAGATACTGAGTCAAACTGAACCTTTAACTCTGATGTTATTAAAGATACTGAGTCAAACTGAACCTTTAACTCTGATGTTATTAAAGATACTGAGTCAAACTGAACCTTTAACTCTGATGTTATTAAAGATACGGAGTCAAACTAAACCTGTAACTCTGATGTTATTAAAGATACGGAGTCAAACTGAACCTTTAACTCTGATGTTATTAAAGATACGGAGTCAAACTAAACCTGTAACTCTGATGTTATTAAAGATACGGAGTCAAACTGAACCTTTAACTCTGATGTTATTAAAGATACGGAGTCAAACTGAACCTTTAACTCTGATGTTATTAAAGATACTGAGTCAAACTAAACCTGTAACTCTGATGTTATTAAAGATACAGAGTCAAACTGAACCTTTAACTCTGATGTTATTAAAGATACTGAGTCAAACTAAACCTGTAACTCTGATGTTATTAAAGATACGGAGTCAAACTAAACCTGTAACTCTGATGTTATTAAAGATACTGAGTCAAACTGAACCTGTAACTCTGATGTTATTAAAGATACTGAGTCAAACTGAACCTTTAACTCTGATGTTATTAAAGATACTGAGTCAAACTGAACCTGTAACTCTGATGTTATTAAAGATACTGAGTCAAACTGAACCTTTAACTCTGATGTTATTAAAGATACTGAGTCAAACTGAACCTGTAACTCTGATGTTATTAAAGATACTGAGTCAAACTGAACCTTTAACTCTGATGTTATTAAAGATACTGAGTCAAACTGAACCTGTAACTCTGATGTTATTAAAGATACTGAGTCAAACTGAACCTTTAACTCTGATGTTATTAAAGATACTGAGTCAAACTGAACCTTTAACTCTGATGTTATTAAAGATACTGAGTCAAACTAAACCTTTAACTCTGATGTTATTAAAGATACTGAGTCAAACTGAACCTGTAACTCTGATGTTATTAAAGATACTGAGTCAAACTGAACCTTTAACTCTGATGTTATTAAAGATACTGAGTCAAACTGAACCTGTAACTCTGATGTTATCAAAGATACTGAGTCAAACTGAACCTTTAACTCTGATGTTATTAAAGATACTGAGTCAAACTGAACCTGTAACTCTGATGTTATTAAAGATACTGAGTCAAACTGAACCTGTAACTCTGATGTTATTAAAGATACTGAGTCAAACTGAACCTTTAACTCTGATGTTATTAAAGATACTGAGTCAAACTGAACCTGTAACTCTGATGTTATTAAAGATACTGAGTCAAACTGAACCTTTAACTCTGATGTTATTAAAGATACTGAGTCAAACTAAACCTTTAACTCTGATGTTATTAAAGATACTGAGTCAAACTGAACCTGTAACTCTGATGTTATTAAAGATACTGAGTCAAACTGAACCTGTAACTCTGATGTTATTAAAGATACTGAGTCAAACTGAACCTGTAACTCTGATGTTATTAAAGATACTGAGTCAAACTGAACCTTTAACTCTGATGTTATTAAAGATACTGAGTCAAACTAAACCTTTAACTCTGATGTTATTAAAGATACTGAGTCAAACTGAACCTGTAACTCTGATGTTATTAAAGATACTGAGTCAAACTGAACCTGTAACTCTGATGTTATTAAAGATACGGAGTCAAACTGAACCTGTAACTCTGATGTTATTAAAGATACGGAGTCAAACTGAACCTTTAACTCTGATGTTATTAAAGATACGGAGTCAAACTAAACCTGTAACTCTGATGTTATTAAAGATACGGAGTCAAACTGAACCTTTAACTCTGATGTTATTAAAGATACGGAGTCAAACTGAACCTTTAACTCTGATGTTATTAAAGATACTGAGTCAAACTAAACCTGTAACTCTGATGTTATTAAAGATACAGAGTCAAACTGAACCTTTAACTCTGATGTTATTAAAGATACTGAGTCAAACTAAACCTGTAACTCTGATGTTATTAAAGATACGGAGTCAAACTAAACCTGTAACTCTGATGTTATTAAAGATACTGAGTCAAACTGAACCTGTAACTCTGATGTTATTAAAGATACTGAGTCAAACTGAACCTTTAACTCTGATGTTATTAAAGATACTGAGTCAAACTGAACCTGTAACTCTGATGTTATTAAAGATACTGAGTCAAACTGAACCTTTAACTCTGATGTTATTAAAGATACTGAGTCAAACTGAACATGTAACTCTGATGTTATTAAAGATACTGAGTCAAACTGAACCTTTAACTCTGATGTTATTAAAGATACTGAGTCAAACTGAACCTGTAACTCTGATGTTATTAAAGATACTGAGTCAAACTGAACCTTTAACTCTGATGTTATTAAAGATACTGAGTCAAACTGAACCTTTAACTCTGATGTTATTAAAGATACTGAGTCAAAACTGAACCTTTAACTCTGATGTTATTAAAGATACTGAGTCAAACTGAAACCTGTAACTCTGATGTTATTAAAGATACTGAGTCAAACTGAACCTTTAACTCTGATGTTATTAAAGATACTGAGTCAAACTGAACCTTTAACTCTGATGTTATCAAAGATACTGAGTCAAACTGAACCTTTAACTCTGATGTTATTAAAGATACTGAGTCAAACTGAACCTTTAACTCTGATGTTATTAAAGATACTGAGTCAAACTGAACCTTTAACTCTGATGTTATTAAAGATACGGAGTCAAACTAAACCTGTAACTCTGATGTTATTAAAGATACGGAGTCAAACTGAACCTTTAACTCTGATGTTATTAAAGATACGGAGTCAAACTAAACCTGTAACTCTGATGTTATTAAAGATACGGAGTCAAACTGACCTTTAACTCTGATGTTATTAAAGATACGGAGTCAAACTGAACCTTTAACTCTGATGTTATTAAAGATACTGAGTCAAACCTAAACCTGTAACTCTGATGTTATTAAAGATACAGAGTCAAACTGAACCTTTAACTCTGATGTTATTAAAGATACTGAGTCAAACTAAACCTGTAACTCTGATGTTATTAAAGATACGGAGTCAAACTAAACCTGTAACTCTGATGTTATTAAAGATACTGAGTCAAACTGAACCTGTAACTCTGATGTTATTAAAGATACTGAGTCAAACTGAACCTTTAACTCTGATGTTATTAAAGATACTGAGTCAAACTGAACCTGTAACTCTGATGTTATTAAAGATACTGAGTCAAACTGAACCTTTAACTCTGATGTTATTAAAGATACTGAGTCAAACTGAACCTGTAACTCTGATGTTATTAAAGATACTGAGTCAAACTGAACCTTTAACTCTGATGTTATTAAAGATACTGAGTCAAACTGAACCTGTAACTCTGATGTTATTAAAGATACTGAGTCAAACTGAACTTTAACTCTGATGTTATTAAAGATACTGAGTCAAACTGAACCTGTAACTCTGATGTTATTAAAGATACTGAGTCAAACTGAACCTTTAACTCTGATGTTATTAAAGATACTGAGTCAAACTGAACCTGTAACTCTGATGTTATTAAAGATACTGAGTCAAACTGAACCTTTAACTCTGATGTTATTAAAGATACTGAGTCAAACTGAACCTGTAACTCTGATGTTATTAAAGATACTGAGTCAAACTGAACCTTTAACTCTGATGTTATTAAAGATACTGAGTCAAACTGAACCTTTAACTCTGATGTTATTAAAGATACTGAGTCAAACTGAACCAATTAACTCTGATGTTATTAAAGATACTGAGTCAAACTGAACCTGTAACTCTGATGTTATTAAAGATACTGAGTCAAACTGAACCCTGTAACTCTGATGTTATTAAAGTTACTGAGTCAAACTGAACCTTTAACTCTGATGTTATCCTCAAAGATACTGAGTCAAACTTAAACACTTAACTCTGATAAGATACTGAGTCAAACTGAACCTGTAACTCTGATGTTATTAAAGATACTGAGTCAAACTGAACCTGTAACTCTGATGTTATTAAAGATACTGAGTCAAACTGAACCTGTAACTCTGATGTTATTAAAGATACTGAGTCAAACTGAACCTGTAACTCTGATGTTATTAAAGATACTGAGTCAAACTAAACCTTTAACTCTGATGTTATTAAAGATACTGAGTCAAACTGAACCTGTAACTCTGATGTTATTAAAGATACTGAGTCAAACTGAACCTGTAACTCTGATGTTATTAAAGATACGGAGTCAAACTGAACCTGTAACTCTGATGTTATTAAAGATACGGAGTCAAACTAAACCTGTAACTCTGATGTTATTAAAGATACGGAGTCAAACTGAACCTTTAACTCTGATGATATTAAAGATACGGAGTCAAACTAAACCTGTAACTCTGATGTTATTAAAGATACGGAGTCAAACTGAACCTTTAACTCTGATGTTATTAAAGATACGGAGTCAAACTGAACCTTTAACTCTGATGTTATTAAAGATACTGAGTCAAACTAAACCTGTAACTCTGATGTTATTAAAGATACTGAGTCAAACTGAACCTGTAACTCTGATGTTATTAAAGATACTGAGTCAAACTGAACCTTTAACTCTGATGTTATTAAAGATACTGAGTCAAACTGAACCTGTAACTCTGATGTTATTAAAGATACTGAGTCAAACTGAACCTTTAACTCTGATGTTATTAAAGATACTGAGTCAAACTAAACCTTTAACTCTGATGTTATTAAAGATACGGAGTCAAACTGAACCTTTAACTCTGATGTTATTAAAGATACGGAGTCAAACTGAACCTGTAACTCTGATGTTATTAAAGATACTGAGTCAAACTGAACCTTTAACTCTGATGTTATTAAAGATACTGAGTCAAACTGAACCTGTAACTCTGATGTTATTAAAGATACTGAGTCAAACTGAACCTTTAACTCTGATGTTATTAAAGATACTGAGTCAAACTGAACCTTTAACTCTGATGTTATTAAAGATACTGAGTCAAACTAAACCTTTAACTCTGATGTTATTAAAGATACTGAGTCAAACTGAACCTGTAACTCTGATGTTATTAAAGATACTGAGTCAAACTGAACCTTTAACTCTGATGTTATTAAAGATACTGAGTCAAACTGAACCTGTAACTCTGATGTTATCAAAGATACTGAGTCAAACTGAACCTTTAACTCTGATGTTATTAAAGATACTGAGTCAAACTGAACCTGTAACTCTGATGTTATTAAAGATACTGAGTCAAACTGAACCTGTAACTCTGATGTTATTAAAGATACTGAGTCAAACTGAACCTTTAACTCTGATGTTATTAAAGATACTGAGTCAAACTGAACCTGTAACTCTGATGTTATTAAAGATACTGAGTCAAACTGAACCTTTAACTCTGATGTTATTAAAGATACTGAGTCAAACTAAACCTTTAACTCTGATGTTATTAAAGATACTGAGTCAAACTGAACCTGTAACTCTGATGTTATTAAAGATACTGAGTCAAACTGAACCTGTAACTCTGATGTTATTA
>NW_027428239.1:15000-25000 GCF_043250625.1 Sebastes fasciatus | reverse complement strand
ATACCCTGGAGATGATGATGAAGATACCCTGGAGGATGAAGATGAAGATACCCTGGAGATGATGATGAAGATACCCTGGAGATGATGATGAAGATACCCTGGAGGATGAAGATGAAGATACCCTGGAGATGATGATGAAGATACCCTGGAGATGATGATGAAGATACCCTGGAGATGATGATGAAGATACCCTGGAGATGATGATGAAGATACCCTGGAGGATGAAGATGAAGATACCCTGGAGATGATGATGAAGATACCCTGGAGATGATGATGAAGATGAAGATACCCTGGAGATGATGATGAAGATACCCTGGAGATGATGATGAAGATACCCTGGAGGATGAAGATGAAGATACCCTGGAGATGATGATGAAGATACCCTGGAGATGATGATGAAGATGAAGATACCCTGGAGATGATGATGAAGATACCCTGGAGATGATGATGAAGATACCCTGGAGATGATGATGAAGATACCCTGGAGATGAAGATGAAGATACCCTGGAGATGATGATGAAGATACCCTGGAGATGATGATGAAGATACCCTGGAGATGATGATGAAGATACCCTGGAGGATGAAGATGAAGATACCCTGGAGATGATGATGAAGATACCCTGGAGGATGAAGATGAAGATACCCTGGAGATGATGATGAAGATACCCTGGAGGATGAAGATGAAGATACCCTGGAGGATGAAGATGAAGATACCCTGGAGGATGAAGATGAAGATACCCTGGAGATGATGATGAAGATACCCTGGAGATGATGATGAAGATACCCTGGAGGATGAAGATGAAGATACCCTGGAGATGATGATGAAGATACCCTGGAGATGATGATGAAGATACCCTGGAGGATGAAGATGAAGATACCCTGGAGATGATGATGAGGATACCCTGGAGATGATGAAGATACCCTGGAGATACCCTTCGTAGTTCAGACCTCTGGTGGATCAGTTTATTACAGATTCAGTTCATGAACTCAGAAATCTGTCCTTTTAAAGTTTCCCTGTTTCTTGGTAGTAAAACCTACCGACACAAAACCAACGTTAATCAAAATAAAAATCAAATATCAGGTCCAAACGCAGCAGAACCATCCGGACCAATAATAAATATCTTATTATTTCTATGCAGACGATGTTGTTGTGTTGTCGTGTTGTCGTGTTAACGTGTTATCGTGTTGTCGTGTTATCGTGTTGTCGTGTTAACGTGTTGTCGTGTTAACGTGTTGTCGCGTTAACGTTTTGTCGTGTTAACGTGTTGTCGTGTTGTCGTGTTATGGTGTTGTCGTGTTAACGTGTTGTCGTGTTAACGTGTTGTCGTGTTAACGTGTTAACGTGTTATGGTGTTGTCGTGTTATCGTGTTGTCGTGTTAACGTGTTGTCGTGTTAACGTGTTGTCGTGTTAACGTGTTGTCGTGTTAACGTTTTGTCGTGTTAACGTGTTGTCGTGTTGTCGTGTTATGGTGTTAACGTGTTATGGTGTTGTCGTGTTAACGTGTTATGGTGTTATGGTGTTGTCGTGTTAACGTGTTATGGTGTTATGGTGTTGTCGTGTTAACGTGTTGTCGTGTTAACGTGTTATGGTGTTGTCGTGTTAACGTGTTATGGTGTTATGGTGTTGTCGTGTTAACGTGTTGTCGTGTTAACGTGTTATGGTGTTATGGTGTTGTCGTGTTAACGTGTTGTCGTGTTAACGTGTTATGGTGTTGTCGTGTTAACGTGTTATGGTGTTATGGTGTTGTCGTGTTAACGTGTTGTCGTGTTAACGTGTTGTCGTGTTAACGTGTTATGCTGTTAACGTGTTATGGTGTTGTCGTGTTATGGTGTTATGGTGTTGTCGTGTTAACGTGTTGTCGTGTTAACGTGTTATGGTGTTATGGTGTTGTCGTGTTAACGTGTTGTCGTGTTAACGTGTTATGGTGTTATGGTGTTGTCGTGTTAACGTGTTGTCGTGTTAACGTGTTATGCTGTTAACGTGTTATGGTGTTGTCGTGTTATGGTGTTGTCGTGTTAACGTGTTGTTTTGTTAACGTGTTGTCGTGTTAACGTGTTATGCTGTTAACGTGTTATGGTGTTATGGTGTTGTCGTGTTAACGTGTTGTCGTGTTAACGTGTTATGGTGTTATGGTGTTGTCGTGTTAACGTGTTGTCGTGTTAACGTGTTATGCTGTTAACGTGTTATGGTGTTGTCGTGTTATGGTGTTATGGTGTTGTCGTGTTAACGTGTTGTCGTGTTAACGTGTTATGGTGTTATGGTGTTGTCGTGTTAACGTGTTGTCGTGTTAACGTGTTATGGTGTTATGGTGTTGTCGTGTTAACGTGTTGTCGTGTTAACGTGTTATGCTGTTAACGTGTTATGGTGTTGTCGTGTTATGGTGTTATGGTGTTGTCGTGTTAACGTGTTGTTTTGTTAACGTGTTGTCGTGTTAACGTGTTATGCTGTTAACGTGTTATGGTGTTATGGTGTTGTCGTGTTAACGTGTTGTCGTGTTAACGTGTTATGGTGTTATGGTGTTGTCGTGTTAACGTGTTGTCGTGTTATCGTGTGTTTTCTTCCTGCAGTCGGTTTCTCAACCGTCGCCATCAACTACGTGTTTGAACCGACCGCAAAGAAGAAACAGGTGAGTGCTGCGTTCAGGAACACAGTCAAACACAGGAAAACACAAACAGCAATAAATATTTGTATTATTATTATTGCTAATAATAGTAATATTAATAATTATATAATTATAATAATGTGTGGGGTGGATATTATTATTATTATTATGAATATTGATAATCATAATAATAATAACAGTAATTTATTATTATTATGATTATAATAATGTCTGGGGTGTATAATAATCATAATAATAATAATAATAATAACAGTATGAGCAAACCAAAATAAAAGTCCTGTTTTTATTGGGGTGGGGGAGACTCCTTTTTATTTTGTAACTCTGTCCTATTTCCTGTTTCAGGACGTTCCCGCACCGAAGCCGATCGGTGAGCTGATTGATCAGCTGCCCGTCGTTCAGGTACGATGAAGGTGATGATGAAGGTGATGATGATGAGTGTTTGTGTTGTCGTCGTGGTAACAGCGGTCTCTGTCTCTGTCAGGGCCGGTCCCGTCCAATCAGAGTGCTGAACAGACTGACCGTAGTTATGTCAGACGCCAGTCACTTCGTGAGTCTTCATTTTATTTTGAAATCTATCAAGATTCTTATATCTCAGTAACGTCCACCTCGTTAGTTCTTTATATATATTATAGATATATATATATAAAAGATGTGTGTGTGTGTGTGTGTTCAGAGGCTGAACGCTGCAGAGTATCGGTGTTTCGACCTCATCGCCGTCCAGCCGACCACAGAGAAACTCTTCCATGTGAGACTCACACCAAACTACACCTTTCACATACTGCTTCTATACTGCACTATTTCTATGTTGTTCTACTTTATACTGCAGTATATATATATCGTAATATATAATAATATAACACTGACAACATGTCAGTACTGTCATTACATTATTGTGTGTGTGTGTGTGTGTGTGCGTGTGCAGGCAGCCTGTATGACCTATGACGTTGACATCATCAGTATCTCAGTGACGGAGAAACTTCCATTCTTCTTCAAGAGAGCGCCGGTCAACGGGGTCAGACCTCTCACTATATATACTCTATATACTCTATATACTCTATACATACTCTATATACTCTATATACTCTATATACTATACAGACGTAGGCAAAATCGTTGGTAACCTTCCGTTAAAGAAAGAAAAACCCTCAATGGTCACTGAAATAACTTGAAACTGACAAAAGTAATAATAAATAAAAATTCACTGAAAATTAACTAATGAAAATCAGATATTGTTTTTGAATTATGGTTCAGCAGAATCATTTAAAAAAACAAACTAATGAAACTGGCCTGGACAAAAATGATGGTACCCTTAACTTAATATTTTGTTGCACAACCTTTTGAGGCAATCACTGCAATCAAGTGATTTCTGTAACTCTCAATGAGACTTCTGCACCTGTCCACAGGTATGTTGGCCCACTCCTCGTGAGCAAACTGCTCCAGCTGTCTCAGGTTTGAAGGGTGCCTTCTCCAGAATGCATGTTTCAGCTCCTTCCACAGATGTTCAATAGGATTTAGATCCGGGCTCATAGAAGGCCACTTCAGAATAGTCCAATGTTTTGTTCTTAGCCATTCTTGGGTGTGTTTAGCTGTGTTTTGGGTCATTATCCTGTTGGAGGACCCATGACCTGCAACTGAGACCAAGCTTTCTGACACTGGGCAGCACATTTGGCTCCAGAATGCCTTGATAGTCTTGAGATTTCATTGCACCCTGCACAGATTCAAGACACCCTGTGCCAGATGCAGTAAAGCAGCCCCAGAACATAACCGAGCCTCCTCCATGTTTCACATTAGGTACAGTGTTCTTTTCTTTGGATGCTTCATCTCTTCGTCTGTGAACATAGAGCTGATGTGACTTGCCAAAAAGCTCCAGTTTTGTCTCATCTGTCCAAAGGACATTCTCCCAGAAGCTTTGTGGCTTGTCAATATGCATTTTGGAAAATTCCAGTCTCGCTTCTTTATGATTTGGTGTCCTCCTGGGTCGTCTTCCATTAAGTCCACTTTGGCTCAAACAGTGACGGATGGTGCGATCTGACACTGATGTACCTTGACCTTGGAGTTCACCTCTAATCTCTGGAAGTTGTTCTGGGCTCTTTGGTTACCATTCGTATTATCCGTCTCTTCAATATGTCATCAATGTTCCTCTTGCGGCCACGTCCAGGGAGGTTGGCTACAGTCCCATGGACCTTAAACTTCTGAATAATATGAGCAGCTGTAGTCACAGGAACGTCAAGCTGCTTGGAGATGGTCTTATAGCCTTTACCTTTAACATGAAGGTCTATAATGTTCTTTCTGATCTCCTGAGACAACTCTCTCCTTAGCTTTCTGTGGTCCATGTTCAGTGTGGTACACACCATGACACCAAACAGCACAGTGACTACTTTTCACCCTTTAAATAGGCAGACTGACTGATTACAAGTTTGAAGATACCTGTGATGCTATTTACAGGACACACCTTAGTTTAACATGTCCCTATGGTCACATTATTTTACATCTTTTCTAGGGGTACCATCATTTTTGTCCAGGCCAGTTTCATTAGTTTGTTTTTTTAAAATGATTCTGTTGAACCACAATTCAAAAACAATTTCTGATTTTCATTAGTTAATTTTCAGTACATTTTTATTTATTATTACTTTTGTCAGTTTCAAGTTATTTCAGTGACCATTGTGGGTTTTTCTCTCTTTAACGGAAGAGTACCAACAATTTTGCCTACATCTGTATATACTCTATACATACTCTATAAACTATACATACTCTATACACTCTATATATACTCTAAACATACTCTATATACTCTAAACATACTCTATATACTCTATACATACTCTATATACTCTATACATACTCTATAAACTATACATACTCTATACACTCTATATATACTCTAAACATACTCTATATACTCTATATACTCTAAACATACTCTATATACTCTATATACTCTATACATACTCTATATACTCTATACATACTCTATACATACTCTATATACTCTATACATACTCTATAAACTATACATACTCTATACACTCTATATATACTCTAAACATACTCTATATACTCTAAACATACTCTATATACTCTATACATACTCTATATACTCTATACATACTCTATAAACTATACATACTCTATACACTCTATATATACTCTAAACATACTCTATATACTCTAAACATACTCTATATACTCTATATACTCTATACATACTCTATATACTCTATACATACTCTATATACTCTATATACTCTATACATACTCTATAAACTATACATACTCTATACACTCTATATATACTCTAAACATACTCTATATACTCTAAACATACTCTATATACTCTAAACATACTCTATATACTCTATATACTCTATACATACTCTATATATACTCTATATACTCTATACATACTCTATATACTCTATACATACTCTATATACTCTATACATACTCTATATACTCTATACATACTCTATATACTCTATACATACTCTATACATACTCTATATACTCTATACATACTCTATACATACTCTATATACTCTATATATACTCTAAACATACTCTATATACTCTAAACATACTCTATATACTCTATACATACTCTATACATACTCTATAAACTCTATACATACTCTATACACTCTATATATACTCTAAACATACTCTATATACTCTATACATACTCTATATACATACTCTATATACTCTATACATACTCTATATACTCTACATACTCTATACATACTCTATATACTCGCTATATACTCTATACATACTCTATATACTCTATACATACTCTATATACTCGCTATATACTCTACATACTCTATATACTCTATATACTCTATACATACTCTATATACTCTCTACATACTCTATATACTCTCTACATACTCTATATACTCTATATATTCTATACATACTCTATATACTCTCTACATACTCTATATACTCTATACATACTCTATATACTCTATACATACTCTATATACTCTATACATACTCTATAAACTATACATACTCTATACACTCTATATATACTCTAAACATACTCTATATACTCTAAACATACTCTATATACTCTACATACTCTATATACTCTATATACATACTCTATATACTCTATATACTCTATATACATACTCTATATACTCTCTACATACTCTATACACTATATACTCTAAATATACTCTATAAACTATATACATACTCTATATACTCTAAACATACTCTATATACTCTATACATACTCTATATACTCTATAAACTATATACATACATACTCTATATACTCTATACATACTCTATAAACTATACATACTCTACATACTCTATACATACTCTATAAACTATACATACTCTATACATACTCTATATACTCTATAAACTATACATACTCTATATACTCTATATATACTCTATAAACTATACATACTCTACATACTCTATAAACTATATACATACTCTATATACTCTATACATACTCTATATACTCTATAAACTATATACATACTCTATATACTCTATACATACTCTATAAACTATACATACTCTACATACTCTATACATACTCTATACACTATATATACTCTAAACATACTCTATATACTCTATATACTCTATACATACTCTATATACTCTATATACATACTCTATATACTCTATACATACTCTATATACTCTACATACTCTATACATACTCTATATACTCGCTATATACTCTATACATACTCTATATACTCTATATACTCTATACATACTCTATATACTCGCTATATACTCTACATACTCTATATACTCTATATACTCTATACATACTCTATATACTCTCTACATACTCTATATACTCTATATATTCTATACATACTCTATATACTCTCTACATACTCTATATACTCTATACATACTCTATATACTCTATATACTCTATACATACTCTATATACTCTATACATACTCTATAAACTATACATACTCTATACACTCTATATATACTCTAAACATACTCTATATACTCTAAACATACTCTATATACTCTACATACTCTATATACTCTATATACATACTCTATATACTCTATATACTCTATATACATACTCTATATACTCTCTACACTATATACTCTAAATATACTCTATAAACTATATACATACTCTATATACTCTAAACATACTCTATACATACTCTATATACTCTATAAACTATATACATACATACTCTATATACTCTATACATACTCTATAAACTACATACTCTACATACTCTATACATACTCTATAAACTATACATACTCTATATACTCTATAAACTATACATACTCTATATACTCTATATATACTCTATAAACTATACATACTCTATACATACTCTATATACTCTATAAACTATACATACTCTACATACTCTATACATACTCTATAAACTATACATACTCTACATACTCTATACATACTCTATAAACTATACATACTCTATACATACTCTATATACTCTATAAACTATACATACTCTACATACTCTATAAACTATATACATACTCTATATACTCTATACATACTCTATATACTCTATAAACTATATACATACTCTATATAGTCTATACATACTCTATAAACTATACATACTCTACATACTCTATACATACTCTATATAGTCTATACATACTCTATATACTCTATAAACTATATACATACTCTATATACTCTATACATACTCTATAAACTATACATACTCTACATACTCTATACATACTCTATACATACTCTATATAGTCTATACATACTCTATAAACTATACATACTCTACATACTCTATACATACTCTATACATACTCTATACATACTCTATATAGTCTATACATACTCTACATACTCTATACATACTCTACATACTCTATACATACTCTATACATACTCTATATAGTCTATACATACTCTATAAACTATACATACTCTATATACTCTATATATACTCTATAAACTATACATACTCTATATACTCTATAAACTATATACATACTCTATATACTCTATACATACTCTATAAACTATACATACTCTATATACTCTATATATACACTCTATAAACTATACATACTCTATATACTCTATAAACTATATACATACTCTATATACTCTATACATACTCTATAAACTATACATACTCTGCATACTCTATACATACTCTATACATACTCTATATAGTCTATACATACTCTATAAACTATACATACTCTATACACTATATATACTCTAAACATACTCTATATACTCTAAACATACTCTATATACTCTATATATACTCTATACATACTCTATACATACTCTATAAACTATACATACTCTATATACTCTATATATACTCTATACATACTCTATAAACTATACATACTCTATACATACTCTATATACTCTATATATACTCTATAAACTATACATACTCTATATACTCTATACATACTCTATATACTCTACATACTCTATATACTCTATACATACTCTACATACTCTATATACATACTCTATATACTCTATACATACTCTATATACTCTATATACATACTCTATATACTCTATACATACTCTACATACTCTATACATACTCTATACATACTCTATAAACTATACATACTCTATATACTCTATACATACTCTATATACTCTATAAACTATACATACTCTATATACTCTATATATACTCTATACATACTCTATATACTCTCTACATACTCTATATACTATACATACTCTATATACTCTATACATACTCTATAAACTATACATACTCTATATACTCTATATATACTCTATATACTCTCTACATACTCTATATACTCTATACATACTCTATATACTCTCTACATACTCTATATACTCTATACATACTCTATATACTCTATAAACTATACATACTCTATATACTCTATATATACTCTATACATACTCTATATACTCTCTACATACTCTACATACTCTATACATACTCTATATAGTCTATACATACTCTATAAACTATACATACTCTACACTCTATATATACTCTATACATACTCTATAAACTATACATACTATATATACACTCTATAAACTATACATACTCTATATACTCTATAAACTATACATACTCTATATACTCTATACATACTCTATAAACTATACATACTCTACATACTCTATACATACTCTATACATACTCTATATAGTCTATACATACTCTATAAACTATACATACTCTATACACTATATATACTCTAAACATACTCTATATACTCTAAACATACTCTATATACTCTATATATACTCTATACATACTCTATATACTCTATACATACTCTATAAACTATACATACTCTACATACTCTATACATACTCTATAAACTA
>NW_027428239.1:2500-10000 GCF_043250625.1 Sebastes fasciatus | reverse complement strand
GCTAGCTTAGCTGCTAGCTTAGCTGCTAGCTGGTAGCATGCAGTGTGTTAAGAAGAGGAGTCTGGACCCGGAGGCTGAGCCCTGGAGCTGCAGAGCGGTGAGTGATGAAGAGCAGATCCTGATTTATTTATAAAGCACATTTAAAGACAACAGAAGTTTACCAAAGTGCTGTTCAGTTATTCATAAACACATAAACACAACACAATAAAACACTCAGACCAACCATTCAAAATAACAACAGCGTTGAGACCAATCATCAACTCTCATCGAGCCAAAAGCCAATCAGGAATAAAAGAGCGTTTTGAGGTTTGATCTAAAAGCAGGCAGTGCTGGGGACAGCTGAACATCTGGAGGCAGAGCACTACAGAGGGCTACAAAGCACTACAGAGCGCTACAGAGGGCTACAGGGCGCTACAGAGCGCTACAGAGCGCTACAGGGCGCTACAGAGGGCTACAGAGCACTGCAGAGTGCTACAGAGGGCTACAGAGGGCTACAGAGGGCTACAGAGCACTACAGAGGGCTACAGAGCGCTACAGAGCGCTACAGAGGGCTACAGAGCACTACAGAGGGCTACAGGGGGCTACAGAGCGCTACAGAGGGCTACAGAGCGCTACAGAGGGCTACAGAGCGCTACAGAGGGCTACAGAGGGCTACAGAGCGCTACAGAGGGCTACAGAGCACTACAGAGGGCTACAGAGCGCTACAGAGCGCTACAGAGGGCTACAGAGCACTACAGAGGGCTACAGGGGGCTACAGAGCGCTACAGAGGGCTACAGAGCGCTACAGAGGGCTACAGAGGGCTACAGAGCACTACAGAGGGCTACAGAGCACTACAGAGGGCTACAGAGGGCTACAGAGCACTACAGAGGGCTACAGAGCGCTACAGAGCGCTACAGAGGGCTACAGAGCACTACAGAGGGCTACAGAGCGCTACAGAGGGCTACAGAGCACTACAGAGGGCTACAGAGCACTACAGAGGGCTACAGAGCGCTACAGAGGGCTACAGAGCACTACAGAGGGCTACAGGGCACTACAGGGCGCTACAGGGGGCTACAGAGCGCTACAGAGCACTACAGAGCGCTACAGAGGGCTACAGAGCACTACAGAGGGCTACAGGGCACTACAGGGCGCTACAGGGCGCTACAGAGCACTACAGAGGGCTACAGGGCGCTACAGGGCGCTACAGAGGGCTACAGAGCACTACAGAGCCCTACAGGGCGCTACAGGGCGCTACAGAGCGCTACAGAGGGCTACAGAGCACTACAGAGGGCTACAGAGCACTACAGAGCGCTACAGAGGGCTACAGAGCGCTACAGAGGGCTACAGGGCGCTACAGGGCACTACAGAGCCCTACAGAGCGCTACAGAGGGCTACAGAGCGCTACAGGGCACTACAGAGCCCTACAGAGGGCTACAGAGCCCTACAGAGCGCTACAGAGGGCTACAGAGCACTACAGAGGGCTACAGAGCGCTACAGAGGGCTACAGAGCGCTACAGAGGGCTACAGAGCACTACAGAGGGCTACAGGGCGCTACAGAGGGCTACAGGGCGCTACAGAGCGCTACAGAGCGCTACAGAGCGCTACAGGGCGCTACAGAGCGCTACAGAGCGCTACAGAGGGCTACAGAGCACTACAGAGCCCTACAGGGCGCTACAGAGGGCTACAGAGCGCTACAGAGGGCTACAGAGGGCTACAGGGCGCTACAGAGCGCTACAGGGCGCTACAGAGCGCTACAGGGCGCTACAGAGCGCTACAGAGCCCTACAGAGGGCTACAGAGGGCTACAGAGCGCTACAGAGCGCTACAGAGGGCTACAGAGGGCTACAGAGCGCTACAGAGGGCTACAGAGGGCTACAGAGGGCTACAGAGGGCTACAGAGGGCTACAGAGCGCTACAGAGGGCTACAGAGCGCTACAGAGGGCTACAGAGCGCTACAGAGCGCTACAGAGCGCTACAGAGGGCTACAGAGGGCTACAGAGCGCTACAGAGCGCTACAGAGCGCTACAGGGTTATGGTTAACGGTCCAGAGCTTCAGAGATGCAACTGAAAAGATGATGATGATGATGGTGGTGAAGGTGATGATGATGATGATGGTGGTGATGATGATGATGAAGATGAAGGTGATGATGGTGGTGATGATGATGATGATGATGATGATGTTGTGTTTTCAGAAGCGGGTGTGTTTGGGGGCGGAGCTCCAGGTGACGGACTGTCCAATGGAAACGTCCCACACCTTTACGGTGTCCAATCAGCAACAAGAACAGCAGCAGGTGAGTTCAGGTCGTCATGACGACTGGCAGATCATTAATAGTAAATGTTTTACTGTTATTAACCGTGTTTATAACCTGATTATAGATGATCAACAGAGCCGTTGCTATGGTAACATGTTAATGTGTGTGTTGATGCAGGTTGGCGTGGTCCGGTCCAGACCTCCTCTGCTGTGCTGTCCCAGGTGTCTCGGAGGAGAACCAGTAAGTTCTGATCACATTCTTGATCATTAATCACACCGATAAACACCTGATGACCAGATTACCGTACAGTGTGATCACTCAGGTCGCGGCTGACGATCGGACCGTACAGTGTGATCACTCAGGTCACGGCTGACGATCAGACCATACAGTGTGATCACTCGGGTCGTAGCTGACGATCGGACCGTACAGTGTGATCACTCAGGTCGTAGCTGATGATTAGACCGTTACAGTGTGATCACTCAGGTCGCGGCTGACGATCGGACCGTACAGTGTGATCACTCAGGTCGTAGCTGATGATCAGACCGTTTCAGTGTGATCACTCAGGTCGCGGCTGATGATCGAACCGTACAGTGTGATCACTCATGTCGTAGCTGGCGATCGAACCGTACAGTGTGATCACTCAGGTCGTAGCTGACGGTCGGACCATACAGTGTGATCTCTCAGGTCGTAGCTGGCAATCAGACCGTACAGTGTGATCACTCAGGTCGTGGCTGAAGATCAGACCGTACAGTGTGATCACTCAGGTCGTGGCTGATGATCGGACCGTACAGTGTGGTCACTCAGGTCGTGTCAGGTCCAGATGTTAATGGTCACTCAGGTCGTAGCTGACGTTCGGACCGTACAGTGTGGTCACTCAGGTCGTGTCAGGTCCAGATGTTGATGGTCACTCGGGTCGTGTCAGATCCAGATGTTGATGGTCACTCAGGTCGTGTCAGGTCCAGATGTTGATGGTCACTCAGGTCGTGTCAGGTCCAGATGTTGATGGTCACTCGGGTCGTGTCAGATCCAGATGTTGATGGTCACTCAGGTCGTGTCAGGTCCAGATGTTGATGGTCACTCAGGTCGTGTCAGGTCCAGATGTTGATGGTCACTCAGATCGTGTCAGGTCCAGATGTTGATGGTCACTCAGGTCGTGTCAGATCCAAATGTTGATGGTCACTCAGATCGTGTCAGGTCCAGATGTTGATGGTCACTCAGGTCGTGTCGGATCCAGATGTTGATGGTCACTCAGATCGTGTCAGGTCCAGATGTTGATGGTCACTCAGGTCATGTCAGATCCAGATGTTGATGGTCACTCAGGTCGTGTCAGATCCAGATGTTGATGGTCACTCAGGTCGTGTCAGGTCCAGATGTTGATGGTCACTCAGGTCGTGTCAGATCCAGATGTTGATGGTCACTCAGGTCGTGTCAGGTCCAGATGTTAACATGATGTTTTGGTGTTTCAGGGTCACATCAATCACATCCTGGGCCATTGAGGAGCTGATCAATAACTCTGATCCAGGAAGTCTCTGACTCACTCACAGCCGTCCAATGACACGTCACTCCTGCTGGATGATGTCATCATGACCTCATCCACTGTAAGACCAATCAGGTGCTTCTTTTGTCTGATTATTTTTAATATTCCCGTGTTTCAAGTTTCATTCTGTTTCCTGAGCTTTCAACCACCTCTCACGGCCTTCTTCAGCCATCCTGGAGATGGTTCGGTCGTGATCACATGACTTCATCTGTCTTTGTCGGTGTGTTTAAGGACAATCCGACATCTGAGTTTGAGACTTTGATTTTCAACAGAAGTGATTAAATGATTATAAATAACATGATACTCCTCCAGCACGCTCAGTTCTCAGATGTCCGCGTGTCCTTGAAAGCACCACCGTGTGGAAAGAATCAGCAGGGATGTTTTTACAACAAAGATTCTGTGTGAAGCGTCCGCGAGCCTCGTGAGCCTCACGCCATCAGACACGGCGGTTCCAAGCGGCAGGTTTTGCTGGTCCGTTTCTAACCACGCATACGTGGACGCTCAGAGGGTGTCGGTTTGAAACCCGCACAGAGTAAAAAAGATCCAAACGGTTCCTCGTCACGGTTCCTCGTCACGGTTCCTCGTCACGGTTCCTCGTCACGACTCCTCGCCAGCTCATGAACAAGCGTCAGAGACAGGAAGTCTCTTCAGGACAGGAAGCAGCTGAAACTTCATTCTCCTTGAATAACTCCTTCTAAAGGCATTAATGAAACGGGGAAATAAATATGAAAGAGAATCTGTCCTTCATGAGGACATCTCCATGTTTAGTAGATTTATATTTTTATAAGGTGGAACAGTTTGTATTCATCTGACTGAATGTAAGGCAGCTTCCTGTACAGATCTATTTTTGATGACATCATTTCCTGCTTCGGGGCTGACCAATCAGAGCGCAACATTTGTACCGCAGACTGATTTTCAAAATAAAACACTGACTGAGAACTTGTCTGGAGTGTGTTCTGTGTTGACTGATGAGATAAGTGATTCCACCTCTGGAGGATCACAGAGAGAGGAGATGACGGGGACATCACAGAATGATGCTGCTTTAGGGGTAGGGTTAATATCTACACACTGCATTTTAGCTTTATAAGATATATATATTTATATATATATATATATATATATTGTATGGGGCTGTAATATATGCAGACAACATACAGATTTACAGCATCTATTCATCAACATGAACCTTTTCTCCTCTGACTGTCTACAGAACCCATTTATCATATATCAGACTAATAGAACAGAGAACAGGAGACATATAGATCTATATAACAGGAGACAGATGGATCTATAGAACAGGAGACAGATGGATCTATAGAACAGGAGACAGATGGATCTATAGAACAGGAGACAGATGGATCTATCGAACAGGAGACAGATGGATCTATAGAACAGGAGACAGATGGATCTATAGAACAGGAGACAGATGGATCTATAGAACAGGAGACAGATGGATCTATAGAACAGGAGACAGATGGATCTATAGAACAGGAGACAGATGGATCTATAGAACAGGAGACAGATGGATCTATCGAACAGGAGACAGATGGATCTATCGAACAGGAGACAGATGGATCTATAGAACAGGAGACAGATGGATCTATAGAACAGGAGACAGATGGATCTATAGAACAGGAGACAGATGGATCTATAGAACAGGAGACAGATGGATCTATAGAACAGGAGACAGATGGATCTTTTATCAGGTTTATTTTGAAAGATAAAAGTTTAAAAGGTAACGTTACAAATAGAAGATGTGTAAACATGCTTTATAAACAGATGTGTTCACAGCTGGCGGTACCGGGAGGTGGTAGGTACCGGGAGGTGGTCGGTACCGGGAGGTGGTAGGTACCGGGAGGTGGTCGGTACCGGGAGGTGGTCGGTACCGGGAGGTGGTAGGTACCGGGAGGTGGTAGGTACCGGGAGGTGGTCGGTACCGGGAGGTGGTCGGTACCGGGAGGTGGTAGGTACCGGGAGGTGGTCGGTACCGGGAGGTGGTAGGTACCGGGAGGTGGTAGGTACCGGGAGGTGGTAGGTACCGGGAGGTGGTAGGTACCGGGAGGTGGTCGGTACCGGGAGGTGGTAGGTACCGGGAGGTGGTCGGTACCGGGAGGTGGTAGGTACCGGGAGGTGGTAGGTACCGGAGCCAGAGACTGATACGTCACAGACTCTAACAGCGACCTGAGACCGTTACGTCACAGACTGTTCACCCTCATTTACAACCGAATAGGTTTGTCCCACCCCAGTTGTTACTGACCCCGGTCCGACCCCGGTCCAGCCCCGGTCCAGCCCCGGTCCAGCCCTGGTCCGACCTCAGTCCAGCCCCGGTCCAGCCCTGGTCCAGCCCCGGTCCAGCCCTGGTCCAGCCCCGGTCCGACCCCGGTCCAGCCCCGGTCCGACCTCGGTCCGACCCCGGTCCAGCCCCGGTCCGACCTCGGTCCGACCCCGGTCCGGCCCCGGTCCAGCCCCGGTCCAGCCCCGGTCCAGCCCCGGTCCGACCTCGGTCCAGCCCCGGTCCAGCCCTGGTCCGGCCCCGGTCCGGCCCCGGTCCGACCTCGGTCCAGCCCCGGTCCAGCCCTGGTCCGGCCCCGGTCCGACCTCGGTCCAGCCCCGGTCCAGCCCTGGTCCGGCCCCGGTCCGACCCCGGTCCAGCCCCGGTCCGACCTCGGTCCGACCCCGGTCCATCCCCGGTCCAGACCCGGTCCAGACCCGGTCCGACCCACCTCTGTAGCCGTCACCTTTAACATCACATTGAGAAGTTTGTTTGTTTGCATTCAGTCATTAATTGATATTATATTTATATTGATATATTATTATATAACTGATTAACGATCATTGACTACAGCGGCAGGAATTACTACTAAAACTACAGAACCTGAACTTATCATCAGCTGCCTGTCTCACTCTCAGACCACCCGTCTCACTCCCAGACCACCTGTCTCACTGTCACACCACCTGTCTCACTGTCACACCATCTGTCTCACTCCCAGACCACCTGTCTCACTGTCACACCACCTGTCTCACTCTAAGACCACCTGTCTCACTCTAAGACCACCTGTCTCACTCCCAGACCACCTGTCTCTCTCCCAGACCACCTGTCTCACTGTCACACCATCTGTCTCACTCCCAGACCACCTGTCTCACTGTCACACCACCTGTCTCACTCTAAGACCACCTGTCTCACTCTAAGACCACCTGTCTTACTGTCACACCACCTGTCTCACTCTAAGACCACCTGTCTTACTGTCACACCACCTGTCTCACTCCCAGACCACCTGTCTCTCTCTCAGACCACCTGTCTCACTCTAAGACCACCTGTCTCACTCCCAGACCACCTGTCTCACTGTCACACCACCTGTCTCACTCCCAGACCACCTGTCTCACTGTCACACCACCTGTCTCACTGCCACACCACCTGTCTCACTCTAAGACCACCTGTCTCACTCTAAGACCACCTGTCTCACTGTCACACCACCTGTCTCACTCCCAGACCACCTGTCTCTCTCTCAGACCACCTGTCTCTCTCCCAGACCACCTGTCTCACTCTAAGACCACCTGTCTCACTGTCACACCACCTGTCTCACTCTAAGACCACCTGTCTCACTGTCACACCACCTGTCTCACTCTAAGACCACCTGTCTCACTCTAAGACCACCTGTCTCACTGTCACACCACCTGTCTCACTCTAAGACCACCTGTCTCACTCTAAGACCACCTGTCTCACTGTCACAC
>NW_027428238.1:45000-65666 GCF_043250625.1 Sebastes fasciatus | reverse complement strand
AGAACAGTATTTATTTAACAGTATTTATTTAACAGTATTTATTTACAGTATTTATAGAACAGTATTTATTTAACAGTATTTATTGAACAGTATTTATAGAACAGTATTTATATAACAGTATTTATAGAACAGTATTTATAGAACAGTATTTATAGAACAGTATTTATATAACAGTATTTATATAACAGTATTTATTTAACAGTATTTATAGAACAGTATTTATATAACAGTATTTATAGAACAGTATTTATAGAACAGTATTTATATAACAGTATTTATAGAACAGTATTTATATAACAGTATTTATAGAACAGTATTTATATAACAGTATTTATAGAACAGTATTTATAGAACAGTATTTATAGAACAGTATTTATAGAACAGTATTTATATAACAGTATTTATTTAACAGTATTTATAGAACAGTATTTATTTAACAGTATTTATAGAACAGTATTTATTTAACAGTATTTATAGAACAGTATTTATATAACAGTATTTATAGAACAGTATTTATATAACAGTATTTATTTAACAGTATTTATAGAACAGTATTTATTTAACAGTATTTATAGAACAGTATTTATATAACAGTATTTATTTAACAGTATTTATAGAACAGTATTTATAGAACAGTATTTATAGAACAGTATTTATATAACAGTATTTATATAACAGTATTTATAGAACAGTATTTATATAACAGTATTTATAGAACAGTATTTATAGAACAGTATTTATATAACAGTATTTATAGAACAGTATTTATATAACAGTATTTATTGAACAGTATTTATATAACAGTATTTATAGAACAGTATTTATATAACAGTATTTATTTAACAGTATTTATAGAACAGTATTTATTTAACAGTATTTATAGAACAGTATTTATTTAACAGTATTTATAGAACAGTATTTATAGAACAGTATTTATAGAACAGTATTTATAACAGTATTTATAGAACAGTATTTATATAACAGTATTTATAGAACAGTATTTATAGAACAGTATTTATTTAACAGTATTTATAGAACAGTATTTATTTAACAGTATTTATAGAACAGTATTTATATAACAGTATTTATAGAACAGTATTTATATAACAGTATTTATAGAACAGTATTTATATAACAGTATTTATAGAACAGTATTTATATAACAGTATTTATATAACAGTATTTATAGAACAGTATTTATAGAACAGTATTTATATAACAGTATTTATTTAACAGTATTTATAGAACAGTATTTATATAACAGTATTTATTTAACAGTATTTATAGAACAGTATTTATATAACAGTATTTATAGAACAGTATTTATATAACAGTATTTATATAACAGTATTTATAGAACAGTATTTATAGAACAGTATTTATATAACAGTATTTATAGAACAGTATTTATATAACAGTATTTATTTAACAGTATTTATAGAACAGTATTTATTTAACAGTATTTATAGAACAGTATTTATATAACAGTATTTATTTAACAGTATTTATAGAACAGTATTTATATAACAGTATTTATAGAACAGTATTTATATAACAGTATTTATATAACAGTATTTATAGAACAGTATTTATAGAACAGTATTTATATAACAGTATTTATAGAACAGTATTTATATAACAGTATTTATAGAACAGTATTTATTTAACAGTATTTATAGAACAGTATTTATTTAACAGTATTTATAGAACAGTATTTATATAACAGTATTTATTTAACAGTATTTATAGAACAGTATTTATATAACAGTATTTATAGAACAGTATTTATATAACAGTATTTATATAACAGTATTTATTTAACAGTATTTATAGAACAGTATTTATAGAACAGTATTTATAGAACAGTATTTATAGAACAGTATTTATAGAACAGTATTTATAGAACAGTATTTATAGAACAGTATTTATTTAACAGTATTTATAGAACAGTATTTATATAACAGTATTTATTTAACAGTATTTATAGAACAGTATTTATAGAACAGTATTTATAGAACAGTATTTATATAACAGATTTATATAACAGTATTTATAGAACAGTATTTATATAACAGTATTTATAGAACAGTATTTATATAACAGTATTTATAGAACAGTATTTATATAACAGTATTTATATAACAGTATTTATTTAACAGTATTTATAGAACAGTATTTATAGAACATTATTTATAGAACAGTATTTATAGAACAGTATTTATAGAACAGTATTTATAGAACAGTATTTATAGAACATTATTTATAGAACAGTATTTATTTAACAGTATTTATAGAACAGTATTTATATAACAGTATTTATATAACAGTATTTATTTAACAGTATTTATATAACAGTATTTATTTAACAGTATTTATATAACAGTATTTATAGAACAGTATTTATTTAACAGTATTTATAGAACAGTATTTATAGAACAGTATTTATAGAACAGTATTTATATAACAGTATTTATTTAACAGTATTTATAGAACAGTATTTATATAACAGTATTTATAGAACAGTATTTATTTAACAGTATTTATTTAACAGTATTTATAGAACAGTATTTATAGAACAGTATTTATTTAACAGTATTTATTTAACAGTATTTATAGAACAGTATTTATATAACAGTATTTATAGAACAGTATTTATTTAACAGTATTTATATAACAGTATTTATTTAACAGTATTTATAGAACAGTATTTATAGAACAGTATTTATTTAACAGTATTTATAGAACAGTATTTATTTAACAGTATTTATAGAACAGTATTTATAGAACAGTATTTATTTAACAGTATTTATTTAACAGTATTTATAGAACAGTATTTATAGAACAGTATTTATAGAACAGTATTTATAGAACAGTATTTATAGAACATTATTTATATAACAGTATTTATTTAACAGTATTTATTTAACAGTATTTATATAACAGTATTTATAGAACAGTATTTATAGAACAGTATTTATATAACAGTATTTATTTAACAGTATTTATTTAACAGTATTTATATAACAGTATTTATAGAACAGTATTTATTTAACAGTATTTATAGAACAGTATTTATTTAACAGTATTTATAGAACAGTATTTATAATAACAGTATTTATTTAACAGTATTTATAGAACAGTATTTATATAACAGTATTTATAGAACAGTATTTATAGAACAGTATTTATAGAACAGTATTTATTTAACAGTATTTATAGAACAGTATTTATAGAACAGTATTTATAGAACAGTATTTATAGAACAGTATTTATAGAACAGTATTTATATAACAGTATTTATTTAACAGTATTTATAGAACAGTATTTATTTTACCGTTTTATAGACAGTATTTATAGAACAGTATTTTATAACAGTATATATAACAGTATTTATAAACATTTATTGAACAGTATTTATAGAACAGTATTTATAGAACAGTATTTATATAACAGTATTTATTTAACAGTATTTATAGAACAGTATTTATTTAACAGTATTTATAGAACAGTATTTATATAACAGTATTTATTTAACAGTATTTATAGAACAGTATTTATATAACAGTATTTATAGAACAGTATTTATATAACAGTATTTATATAACAGTATTTATAGAACAGTATTTATAGAACAGTATTTATATAACAGTATTTATATAACAGTATTTATAGAACAGTATTTATTTAACAGTATTTATAGAACAGTATTTATTTAACAGTATTTATAGAACAGTATTTATATAACAGTATTTATAGAACAGTATTTATATAACAGTATTTATAGAACAGTATTTATATAACAGTATTTATATAACAGTATTTATATAACAGTATTTATAGAACAGTATTTATATAACAGTATTTATTTAACAGTATTTATAGAACAGTATTTATATAACAGTATTTATTTAACAGTATTTATAGAACAGTATTTATAGAACAGTATTTATAGAACAGTATTTATATAACAGTATTTATAGAACAGTATTTATATAACAGTATTTATAGAACAGTATTTATAGAACAGTATTTATAGAACAGTATTTATATAACAGTATTTATAGAACAGTATTTATTTAACAGTATTTATATAACAGTATTTATAGAACAGTATTTATAGAACAGTATTTATATAACAGTATTTATAGAACAGTATTTATTTAACAGTATTTATTTAACAGTATTTATAGAACAGTATTTATTTAACAGTATTTATAGAACAGTATTTATTTAACAGTATTTATATAACAGTATTTATAGAACAGTATTTATAGAACAGTATTTATATAACAGTATTTATATAACAGTATTTATAGAACAGTATTTATTTAACAGTATTTATAGAACAGTATTTATATAACAGTATTTATTTAACAGTATTTATAGAACAGTATTTATATAACAGTATTTATAGAACAGTATTTATATAACAGTATTTATATAACAGTATTTATAGAACAGTATTTATAGAACAGTATTTATATAACAGTATTTATATAACAGTATTTATAGAACAGTATTTATTTAACAGTATTTATAGAACAGTATTTATTTAACAGTATTTATAGAACAGTATTTATATAACAGTATTTATAGAACAGTATTTATTTAACAGTATTTATAGAACAGTATTTATAGAACAGTATTTATTTAACAATATTTATAGAACAGTATTTATATAACAGTATTTATAGAACAGTATTTATAGAACAGTATTTAATAATAGGTCTTTAAACAGTATTTATAGAACAGTATTTATAGAACAGTATTTATAGAACAGTATTTATAGAACAGTATTTATAGAACAGTATTTATTAACAGTATTATTTAACAGTATTTATTTAACAGTATTTATAGAACAGTATTTATAGAACAGTATTTATTTAACAGTATTTATAGAACAGTATTTATATAACAGTATTTATAGAACAGTATTTATTTAACAGTATTTATAGAACAGTATTTATTTAACAGTATTTATAGAACAGTATTTATATAACAGTATTTATTTAACAGTATTTATAGAACAGTATTTATTTAACAGTATTTATAGAACAGTATTTATATAACAGTATTTATATAACAGTATTTATAGAACAGTATTTATAGAACAGTATTTATATAACAGTATTTATAGAACAGTATTTTATAGACAGTTTTAACAGTATTTATAGAACAGTATTTATATAACAGTATTTATAGAACAGTATTTATTTAACAGTATTTATAGAACAGTATTTATATAACAGTATTTATTTAACAGTATTTATAGAACAGTATTTATATAACAGTATTTATAGAACAGTATTTATTTAACAGTATTTATAGAACAGTATTTATATAACAGTATTTATAGAACAGTATTTATATAACAGTATTTATAGAACAGTATTTATATAACAGTATTTATATAACAGTATTTATAGAACAGTATTTATAGAACAGTATTTATATAACAGTATTTATTTAACAGTATTTATAGAACAGTATTTATAGAACAGTATTTATAGAACAGTATTTATAGAACAGTATTTATATAACAGTATTTATAGAACAGTATTTATAGAACAGTATTTATAGAACAGTATTTATATAACAGTATTTATAGAACAGTATTTATATAACAGTATTTATTTAACAGTATTTATAGAACAGTATTTATATAACAGTATTTATAGAACAGTATTTATATAACAGTATTTATTTAACAGTATTTATAGAACAGTATTTATATAACAGTATTTATAGAACAGTATTTATATAACAGTATTTATATAACAGTATTTATAGAACAGTATTTATAGAACAGTATTTATATAACAGTATTTATAGAACAGTATTTATATAACAGTATTTATAGAACAGTATTTATATAACAGTATTTATAGAACAGTATTTATATAACAGTATTTATAGAACAGTATTTATATAACAGTATTTATTTAACAGTATTTATAGAACAGTATTTATATAACAGTATTTATAGAACAGTATTTATATAACAGTATTTATATAACAGTATTTATTTAACAGTATTTATAGAACAGTATTTATAGAACAGTATTTATTGAACAGTATTTATAGAACAGTATTTATAGAACAGTATTTATAGAACAGTATTTATAGAACAGTATTTATTTAACAGTATTTATAGAACAGTATTTATATAACAGTATTTATTTAACAGTATTTATAGAACAGTATTTATAGAACAGTATTTATAGAACAGTATTTATTTAACAGTATTTATATAACAGTATTTATAGAACAGTATTTATATAACAGTATTTATAGAACAGTATTTATATAACAGTATTTATATAACAGTATTTATATAACAGTATTTATATAACAGTATTTATTTAACAGTATTTATAGAACAGTATTTATAGAACATTATTTATTTTAGAACAGTATTTATAGAACAGTATTTATAGAACAGTATTTATAGAACATTATTTATAGAACAGTATTTATTTAACAGTATTATAGAACAGTATTTATATAACAGTATTTATATAACAGTATTTATTTAACAGTATTTATAGAACAGTATTTATTTAACAGTATTTATTTAACAGTATTTATAGAACAGTATTTATTTAACAGTATTTATAGAACAGTATTTATAGAACAGTATTTATAGAACAGTATTTATATAACAGTATTTATTTAACAGTATTTATAGAACAGTATTTATATAACAGTATTTATAGAACAGTATTTATTTAACAGTATTTATTTAACAGTATTTATAGAACAGTATTTATAGAACAGTATTTATTTAACAGTATTTATTTAACAGTATTTATAGAACAGTATTTATAGAACAGTATTTATAGAACAGTATTTATTTAACAGTATTTATATAACAGTATTTATTTAACAGTATTTATTTAACAGTATTTATTTAACAGTATTTATATAACAGTATTTATAGAACAGTATTTATTTAACAGTATTTATAGAACAGTATTTATTTAACAGTATTTATAGAACAGTATTTATAGAACAGTATTTATTTAACAGTATTTATAGAACAGTATTTATAGAACAGTATTTATAGAACAGTATTTATAGAACATTATTTATAGAACAGTATTTATTTAACAGTATTTATAGAACAGTATTTATAGAACAGTATTTATAGAACAGTATTTATAGAACAGTATTTATAGAACAGTATTTATTTAACAGTATTTATTTAACAGTATTTATAGAACAGTATTTATTTAACAGTATTTATAGAACAGTATTTATTTAAAAGTATTTATTTAACAGTATTTATAGAACAGTATTTATAGAACAGTATTTATATAACAGTATTTATTTAACAGTATTTATAGAACAGTATTTATTTAACAGTATTTATAGAACAGTATTTATATAACAGTATTTATTTAACAGTATTTATAGAACAGTATTTATAAAACAGTATTTATAGAACAGTATTTATATAACAGTATTTATATAACAGTATTTATAGAACAGTATTTATAGAACAGTATTTATATAACAGTATTTATATAACAGTATTTATAGAACAGTATTTATTTAACAGTATTTATAGAACAGTATTTATTTAACAGTATTTATAGAACAGTATTTATATAACAGTATTTATAGAACAGTATTTATATAACAGTATTTATAGAACAGTATTTATATAACAGTATTTATATAACAGTATTTATATAACAGTATTTATAGAACAGTATTTATATAACAGTATTTATTTAACAGTATTTATAGAACAGTATTTATATAACAGTATTTATTTAACAGTATTTATAGAACAGTATTTATATAACAGTATTTATAGAACAGTATTTATAGAACAGTATTTATAGAACAGTATTTATAGAACAGTATTTATATAACAGTATTTATAGAACAGTATTTATTTAACAGTATTTATAGAACAGTATTTATAGAACAGTATTTATAGAACAGTATTTATATAACAGTATTTATAGAACAGTATATATAGAACAGTATTTATATAACAGTATTTATAGAACAGTATTTATATAACAGTATTTATATAACAGTATTTATTTAACAGTATTTATAGAACAGTATTTATTTAACAGTATTTATTTAACAGTATTTATAGAACAGTATTTATATAACAGTATTTATAGAACAGTATTTATTTAACAGTATTTATTTAACAGTATTTATAGAACAGTATTTATAGAACAGTATTTATATAACAGTATTTATTTAACAGTATTTATAGAACAGTATTTATTTAACAGTATTTATAGAACAGTATTTATATAACAGTATTTATTTAACAGTATTTATAGAACAGTATTTATATAACAGTATTTATAGAACAGTATTTATATAACAGTATTTATATAACAGTATTTATAGAACAGTATTTATAGAACAGTATTTATATAACAGTATTTATATAACAGTATTTATAGAACAGTATTTATTTAACAGTATTTATAGAACAGTATTTATTTAACAGTATTTATAGAACAGTATTTATATAACAGTATTTATAGAACAGTATTTATATAACAGTATTTATAGAACAGTATTTATATAACAGTATTTATATAACAGTATTTATATAACAGTATTTATAGAACAGTATTTATATAACAGTATTTATTTAACAGTATTTATAGAACAGTATTTATATAACAGTATTTATTTAACAGTATTTATAGAACAGTATTTATATAACAGTATTTATAGAACAGTATTTATAGAACAGTATTTATATAACAGTATTTATTTAACAGTATTTATTGAACAGTATTTATATAACAGTATTTATAGAACAGTATTTATATAACAGTATTTATAGAACAGTATTTATATAACAGTATTTATATAACAGTATTTATATAACAGTATTTATAGAACAGTATTTATATAACAGTATTTATTTAACAGTATTTATAGAACAGTATTTATATAACAGTATTTATTTAACAGTATTTATATAACAGTATTTATTTAACAGTATTTATATAAAAGTATTTATTTAACAGTATTTATATAACAGTATTTATTTAACAGTATTTATATAACAGTATTTATTTAACAGTATTTATAGAACAGTATTTATTTAACAGTATTTATAGAACAGTATTTATATAACAGTATTTATAGAACATTATTTATAGAACAGTATTTATTTAACAGTATTTATAGAACAGTATTTATAGAACAGTATTTATAGAACAGTATTTATAGAACAGTATTTATAGAACAGTATATATAGAACAGTATTTATATAACAGTATTTATAGAACAGTATTTATATAACAGTATTTATATAACAGTATTTATTTAACAGTATTTATAGAACAGTATTTATTTAACAGTATTTATAGAACAGTATTTATATAACAGTATTTATAGAACATTATTTATAGAACAGTATTTATTTAACAGTATTTATAGAACAGTATTTATTTAACAGTATTTATATAACAGTATTTATTTAACAGTATTTATATAACAGTATTTATTTAACAGTATTTATAGAACAGTATTTATATAACAGTATTTATAGAACATTATTTATAGAACAGTATTTATTTAACAGTATTTATAGAACAGTATTTATTTAACAATATTTATAGAACAGTATTTATAGAACAGTATTTATAGAACAGTATTTATAGAACAGTATTTATAGAACATTATTTATAGAACAGTATTTATAGAACAGTATTTATAGAACAGTATTTATAGAACAGTATTTATAGATCAGTATTTATTTAACAGTATTTATATAACAGTATTTATTTAACAGTATTTATAGAACAGTATTTATATAACAGTATTTATAGAACAGTATTTATATAACAGTATTTATATAACAGTATTTATTTAACAGTATTTATTTAACAGTATTTATATAACAGTATTTATAGAACAGTATTTATAGAACAGTATTTATATAACAGTATTTATTTAACAGTATTTATTTAACAGTATTTATATAACAGTATTTATAGAACAGTATTTATTTAACAGTATTTATAGAACAGTATTTATTTAACAGTATTTATAGAACAGTATTTATTTAACAGTATTTATAGAACAGTATTTATTTAACAGTATTTATAGAACAGTATTTATAGAACAGTATTTATTTAACAATATTTATAGAACAGTATTTATAGAACAGTATTTATAGAACAGTATTTATAGAACAGTATTTATAGAACATTATTTATAGAACAGTATTTATAGAACAGTATTTATAGAACAGTATTTATAGAACAGTATTTATAGATCAGTATTTATTTAACAGTATTTATATAACAGTATTTATTTAACAGTATTTATAGAACAGTATTTATATAACAGTATTTATAGAACAGTATTTATATAACAGTATTTATATAACAGTATTTATTTAACAGTATTTATTTAACAGTATTTATATAACAGTATTTATAGAACAGTATTTATAGAACAGTATTTATATAACAGTATTTATTTAACAGTATTTATTTAACAGTATTTATATAACAGTATTTATAGAACAGTATTTATTTAACAGTATTTATAGAACAGTATTTATTTAACAGTATTTATAGAACAGTATTTATTTAACAGTATTTATAGAACAGTATTTATTTAACAGTATTTATAGAACAGTATTTATAGAACAGTATTTATTTAACAATATTTATAGAACAGTATTTATAGAACAGTATTTATAGAACAGTATTTATAGAACATTATTTATAGAACAGTATTTATTTAACAGTATTTATAGAACATTATTTATAGAACAGTATTTATAGAACAGTATTTATAGAACAGTATTTATTTAACAGTATTTATATAACAGTATTTATTTAACAGTATTTATTTAACAGTATTTATTTAACAGTATTTATAGAACAGTATTTATTTAACAGTATTTATTTAACAGTATTTATAGAACAGTATTTATTTAACAGTATTTATAGAACAGTATTTATTTAACAGTATTTATAGAACAGTATTTATTTAACAGTATTTATAGAACAGTATTTATATAACAGTATTTATATAACAGTATTTATAGAACAGTATTTATTTAACAGTATTTATAGAACAGTATTTATTTAACAGTATTTATAGAACAGTATTTATATAACAGTATTTATTTAACAGTATTTATAGAACAGTATTTATATAACAGTATTTATAGAACAGTATTTATATAACAGTATTTATTTAATAGTATTTATTTAACAGTATTTATAGAACAGTATTTATAGAACAGTATTTATATAACAGTATTTATTTAATAGTATTTATTTAACAGTATTTATAGAACAGTATTTATAGAACAGTATTTATAGAACAGTATTTATAGAACAGTATTTATAGAACATTATTTATATAACAGTATTTATAGAACAGTATTTATTTAACAGTATTTATATAACAGTATTTATAGAACAGTATTTATTTAACAGTATTTATAGAACAGTATTTATTTAACAGTATTTATAGAACAGTATTTATATAACAGTATTTATTTAACAGTATTTATAGAACAGTATTTATATAACAGTATTTATAGAACAGTATTTATAGAACAGTATTTATAGAACAGTATTTATAGAACAGTATTTATATAACAGTATTTATAGAACAGTATTTATTTAACAGTATTTATAGAACAGTATTTATAGAACAGTATTTATAGAACAGTATTTATTTAACAGTATTTATAGAACAGTATTTATAGAACAGTATTTATAGATCAGTATTTATTTAACAGTATTTATATAACAGTATTTATTTAACAGTATTTATAGAACAGTATTTATATAACAGTATTTATAGAACAGTATTTATATAACAGTATTTATATAACAGTATTTATTTAACAGTATTTATTTAACAGTATTTATATAACAGTATTTATAGAACAGTATTTATAGAACAGTATTTATATAACAGTATTTATTTAACAGTATTTATTTAACAGTATTTATATAACAGTATTTATAGAACAGTATTTATTTAACAGTATTTATAGAACAGTATTTATTTAACAGTATTTATAGAACAGTATTTATTTAACAGTATTTATAGAACAGTATTTATTTAACAGTATTTATAGAACAGTATTTATAGAACAGTATTTATTTAACAATATTTATAGAACAGTATTTATAGAACAGTATTTATAGAACAGTATTTATAGAACATTATTTATAGAACAGTATTTATTTAACAGTATTTATAGAACATTATTTATAGAACAGTATTTATAGAACAGTATTTATAGAACAGTATTTATTTAACAGTATTTATATAACAGTATTTATTTAACAGTATTTATTTAACAGTATTTATTTAACAGTATTTATAGAACAGTATTTATTTAACAGTATTTATTTAACAGTATTTATATAACAGTATTTATTTAACAGTATTTATAGAACAGTATTTATTTAACAGTATTTATAGAACAGTATTTATTTAACAGTATTTATAGAACAGTATTTATATAACAGTATTTATATAACAGTATTTATAGAACAGTATTTATTTAACAGTATTTATAGAACAGTATTTATTTAACAGTATTTATAGAACAGTATTTATATAACAGTATTTATTTAACAGTATTTATAGAACAGTATTTATATAACAGTATTTATAGAACAGTATTTATATAACAGTATTTATTTAATAGTATTTATTTAACAGTATTTATAGAACAGTATTTATAGAACAGTATTTATATAACAGTATTTATTTAATAGTATTTATTTAACAGTATTTATAGAACAGTATTTATAGAACAGTATTTATAGAACAATATTTATAGAACAGTATTTATAGAACAGTATTTATATAACAGTATTTATAGAACAGTATTTATTTAACAGTATTTATAGAACAGTATTTATAGAACAGTATTTATTTAACAGTATTTATAGAACAGTATTTATTTAACAGTATTTATAGAACAGTATTTATATAACAGTATTTATTTAACAGTATTTATAGAACAGTATTTATATAACAGTATTTATAGAACAGTATTTATAGAACAGTATTTATAGAACAGTATTTATAGAACAGTATTTATAGAACAGTATTTATATAACAGTATTTATAGAACAGTATTTATTTAACAGTATTTATAGAACAGTATTTATAGAACAGTATTTATAGAACAGTATTTATATAACAGTATTTATAGAACAGTATATATAGAACAGTATTTATATAACAGTATTTATAGAACAGTATTTATAACAGTATTTATATTAACAGTATTTATTTAACAGTATTTATAGAACAGTATTTATTTAACAGTATTTATTTAACAGTATTTATAGAACAGTATTTATTTAACAGTATTTATAGAACAGTATTTATTTAACAGTATTTATTTAACAGTATTTATAGAACAGTATTTATAGAACAGTATTTATATAACAGTATTTATTTAACAGTATTTATAGAACAGTATTTATTTAACAGTATTTATAGAACAGTATTTATATAACAGTATTTATAGAACAGTATTTATATAACAGTATTTATTTAACAGTATTTATAGAACAGTATTTATTTAACAGTATTTATAGAACAGTATTTATTTAAAAGTATTTATTTAACAGTATTTATAGAACAGTATTTATATAACAGTATTTTATATAACAGTATTTATTTAACAGTATTTATAGAACAGTATTTATATAACAGTATTTATAGAACAGTATTTATATAACAGTATTTATATAACAGTATTTATAGAACAGTATTTATAGAACAGTATTTATATAACAGTATTTATATAACAGTATTTATAGAACAGTATTTATTTAACAGTATTTATAGAACAGTATTTATTTAACAGTATTTATAGAACAGTATTTATATAACAGTATTTTATAGAACAGTATTTATATAACAGTATTTATAGAACAGTATTTATATAACAGTATTTATAATACAGTATTTATATAACAGTATTTATAGAACAGTATTTATATAACAGTATTTATTTAAACAGTATTTATAGAACAGTATTTATATAACAGTATTTATTTAACAGTATTTATAGAACAGTATTTATATAACAGTATTTATAGAACAGTATTTATTTAACAGTATTTATATAACAGTATTTATATAACAGTATTTATGAACAGTATTTATATAACAGTATTTATAGAACAGTATTATATAACAGTATTTATAGAACAGTATTTATATTAGTATTTATATAACAGTATTTATATAACAGTATTTATAGAACAGTATTTATATAACAGTATTTATTTAACAGTATTTATAGAACAGTATTTATATAACAGTATTTATTTTAACAGTATTTATATAACAGTATTTATTTAACAGTATTTATATAAAAGTATTTATTTAACAGTATTTATATAACAGTATTTATTTAACAGTATTTATATAACAGTATTTATTTAACAGTATTTATAGAACAGTATTTATTTAACAGTATTTATAGAACAGTATTTATATAACAGTATTTATAGAACATTATTTATAGAACAGTATTTATTTAACAGTATTTATAGAACAGTATTTATATAACAGTATTTATAGAACAGTATTTATATAACAGTATTTATTTAACAGTATTTATAGAACAGTATTTATTTAACAGTATTTATAGAACAGTATTTATTTAAAAGTATTTATTTAACAGTATTTATAGAACAGTATTTATAGAACAGTATTTATATAACAGTATTTATTTAACAGTATTTATAGAACAGTATTTATATAACAGTATTTATAGAACAGTATTTATATAACAGTATTTATATAACAGTATTTATAGAACAGTATTTATAGAACAGTATTTATATAACAGTATTTATATAACAGTATTTATAGAACAGTATTTATTTAACAGTATTTATAGAACAGTATTTATTTAACAGTATTTATAGAACAGTATTTATATAACAGTATTTATAGAACAGTATTTATATAACAGTATTTATAGAACAGTATTTATATAACAGTATTTATATAACAGTATTTATATAACAGTATTTATAGAACAGTATTTATATAACAGTATTTATTTAACAGTATTTATAGAACAGTATTTATATAACAGTATTTATTTAACAGTATTTATAGAACAGTATTTTATAACAGTATTTATAGAACAGTATTTATAGAACAGTATTTATATAACAGTATTTATTTAACAGTATTTATTTAACAGTATTTATATAACAGTATTTATAGAACAGTATTTATATAACAGTATTTATAGAACAGTATTTATATAACAGTATTTATATAACAGTATTTATATAACAGTATTTATAGAACAGTATTTATATAACAGTATTTATTTAACAGTATTTATAGAACAGTATTTATATAACAGTATTTATTTAACAGTATTTATATAACAGTATTTATTTAACAGTATTTATATAAAAGTATTTATTTAACAGTATTTATATAACAGTATTTATTTAACAGTAATTTATATAACAGTATTTATTTAACAGTATTTATAGAACAGTATTTATTTAACAGTATTTATAGAACAGTATTTATATAACAGTATTTATAGAACATTATTTATAGAACAGTATTTATTTAACAGTATTTATAGAACAGTATTTATAGAACAGTATTTATAGAACAGTATTTATATAACAGTATTTATAGAACAGTATATATAGAACAGTATTTATATAACAGTATTTATAGAACAGTATTTATAGAACAGTATTTATATAACAGTATTTATAGAACATTATTTATAGAACAGTATTTATTTAACAGTATTTATAGAACAGTATTTATTAACAGTATTTATATAACAGTATTTATTTAACAGTATTTATATAACAGTATTTATTTAACAGTATTTATAGAACAGTATTTATATAACAGTATTTATAGAACATTATTTATAGAACAGTATTTATTTAACAGTATTTATAGAACAGTATTTATTTAACATATTTATAGAACAGTATTTATAGAACAGTATTTATAGAACAGTATTTATAGAACAGTATTTATAGAACATTATTTATAGAACAGTATTTATAGAACAGTATTTATAGAACAGTATTTATAGAACAGTATTTATAGATCAGTATTTATTTAACAGTATTTATATAACAGTATTTATTTAACAGTATTTATAGAACAGTATTTATATAACAGTATTTATAGAACAGTATTTATATAACAGTATTTATATAACAGTATTTATTTAACAGTATTTATTTAACAGTATTTATATAACAGTATTTATAGAACAGTATTTATAGAACAGTATTTATATAACAGTATTTATTTAACAGTATTTATTTAACAGTATTTATATAACAGTATTTATAGAACAGTATTTATTTAACAGTATTTATAGAACAGTATTTATTTAACAGTATTTATAGAACAGTATTTATTTAACAGTATTTATAGAACAGTATTTATTTAACAGTATTTATAGAACAGTATTTATAGAACAGTATTTATTTAACAATATTTATAGAACAGTATTTATAGAACAGTATTTATAGAACAGTATTTATAGAACATTATTTATAGAACAGTATTTATTTAACAGTATTTATAGAACATTATTTATAGAACAGTATTTATAGAACAGTATTTATAGAACAGTATTTATTTAACAGTATTTATATAACAGTATTTATTTAACAGTATTTATTTAACAGTATTTATTTAACAGTATTTATAGAACAGTATTTATTTAACAGTATTTATTTAACAGTATTTATAGAACAGTATTTATTTAACAGTATTTATAGAACAGTATTTATTTAACAGTATTTATAGAACAGTATTTATAGAACAGTATTTATAGAACAGTATTTATATAACAGTATTTATAGAACAGTATATATAGAACAGTATTTATAGAACAGTATTTATATAACAGTATTTATAGAACAGTATTTATTTAACAGTATTTATAGAACAGTATTTATATAACAGTATTTATAGAACAGTATTTATAGAACAGTATTTATAGAACAGTATTTATATAACAGTATTTATAGAACAGTATTTATAGAACAGTATTTATTTAACAGTATTTATAGAACAGTATTTATAGAACAGTATTTATAGAACAGTATTTATATAACAGTATTTATAGAACAGTATATATAGAACAGTATTTATAGAACAGTATTTATATAACAGTATTTATAGAACAGTATTTATTTAACAGTATTTATAGAACAGTATTTATATAACAGTATTTATAGAACAGTATTTATAGAACAGTATTTATAGAACAGTATTTATATAACAGTATTTATAGAACAGTATTTATATAACAGTATTTATTTAACAGTATTTATAGAACAGTATTTATTTAACAGTATTTATAGAACAGTATTTATTTAACAGTATTTATAGAACAGTATTTATATAACAGTATTTATATAACAGTATTTATAGAACAGTATTTATTTAACAGTATTTATAGAACAGTATTTATTTAACAGTATTTATAGAACAGTATTTATATAACAGTATTTATTTAACAGTATTTATAGAACAGTATTTATATAACAGTATTTATAGAACAGTATTTATATAACAGTATTTATTTAATAGTATTTATTTAACAGTATTTATAGAACAGTATTTATAGAACAGTATTTATATAACAGTATTTATTTAATAGTATTTATTTAACAGTATTTATAGAACAGTATTTATAGAACAGTATTTATAGAACAGTATTTATAGAACAGTATTTATAGAACATTATTTATATAACAGTATTTATAGAACAGTATTTATTTAACAGTATTTATATAACAGTATTTATAGAACAGTATTTATTTAACAGTATTTATAGAACAGTATTTATTTAACAGTATTTATAGAACAGTATTTATATAACAGTATTTATTTAACAGTATTTATAGAACAGTATTTATATAACAGTATTTATAGAACAGTATTTATAGAACAGTATTTATAGAACAGTATTTATAGAACAGTATTTATTTAACAGTATTTATAGAACAGTATTTATAGAACAGTATTTATTTAACAGTATTTATAGAACAGTATTTATAGAACAGTATTTATATAACAGTATTTATAGAACAGTATTTATTTAACAGTATTTATTTAACAGTATTTATAGCACAGTATTTATAGAACAGTATTTATAGAACAGTATTTATAGAACAGTATTTATTTAACAGTATTTATATAACAGTATTTATATAACAGTATTTATAGAACAGTATTTATAGAACAGTATTTATAGAACAGTATTTATTTAACAGTATTTATATAACAGTATTTATTTAACAGTATTTATAGAACAGTATTTATATAACAGTATTTATAGAACAGTATTTATTTAACAGTATTTATAGAACAGTATTTATATAACAGTATTTATAGAACAGTATTTATTTAACAGCATTTATTTAACAGTATTTATAGAACAGTATTTATAGAACAGTATTTATTTAACAGTATTTATTTAACAGTATTTATAGAACAGTATTTATAGAACAGTATTTATAGAACAGTGTTTATATAACAGTATTTATAGAACAGTATTTATAGAACAGTATTTATTTAACAGTATTTATTTAACAGTATTTATATAACAGTATTTATAGAACAGTATTTATAGAACAGTATTTATAGAACAGTATTTATATAACAGTATTTATAGAACAGTATTTATAGAACAGTATTTATTTAACAGTATTTATAGAACAGTATTTATAGAACAGTATTTATTTAACAGTATTTATAGAACAGTATTTATAGAACAGTATTTATATAACAGTATTTATAGAACAGTATTTATTTAACAGTATTTATTTAACAGTATTTATAGAACAGTATTTATAGAACAGTATTTATAGAACAGTATTTATTTAACAGTATTTATATAACAGTATTTATTTAACAGTATTTATTTAACAGTATTTATAGAACAGTATTTATAGAACAGTATTTATAGAACAGTATTTATTTAACAGTATTTATATAACAGTATTTATTTAACAGTATTTATTTAACAGTATTTATTTAACAGTATTTATAGAACAGTATTTATAGAACAGTATTTATTTAACAGTATTTATTTAACAGTATTTATTTAACAGTATTTATAGAACAGTATTTATAGAACAGTATTTATAGAACAGTATTTATTTAACAGTATTTATATAACAGTATTTATTTAACAGTATTTATTTAACAGTATTTATTTAACAGTATTTATAGAACAGTATTTATAGAACAGTATTTATATAACAGTATTTATTTAACAGTATTTATAGACCATTATTTATAGAACATTATTTATATAACAGTATTTATTTAACAGTATTTATAGAACAGTATTTATAGAACAGTATTTATAGAACAGTATTTATTTAACAGTATTTATAGAACAGTATTTATAGAACAGTATTTATAGAACAGTATTTGTGATGATGGTTCATCTTAAAACTTGAAAACAGAATAATATTTCTGTGACGTGCGTTTCAGCTCTCGTTGTGTTTGAACTCACTATTTTATATATATATATTTATATATAAAGAATATAAAGAATATATAGAATATAACACATCGGAGCATTTGTTCCTTTTTTTATTAATATTTTGAACATTTCTGTGTAATATATATAAACACGTTAAAGACGAGGAGGACCAGCTGATGGACTTCAGACGGGTTGTGACCCTCCAGGTGGTTTCTGGGAGATCTGAGAGGAGACGTCTTCTAATGTTCCGTCACGCCTCATCAGATCATCTCTTCGTCACTTCACCTCTTCATCAGCCTGCTGACGCTGCTCAGTTAGACCACGGCTCGTTGGCTTAGACAAACACACAGTCAGCAGTCTGGAGTCAGCCTCCTCTTCATCACCGAAGACCAGTCAGCCTCCTCTTCATCACCGAAGACCAGTCAGCCTCCTCTTCATCACCGAAGACCACTCAGCCTCCTCTTCATCACCGAAGACCAGTCAGCCTCCTCTTCATCACCGAAGACCAGTCAGCCTCCTCTTCATCACCGAAGACCACTCAGCCTCCTCTTCATCACCGAAGACCACTCAGCCTCCTCTTCATCACCGAAGACCACTCAGCCTCCTCTTCATCACCGAAGACCAGTCAGCCTCCTCTTCATCACCGAAGACCACTCAGCCTCCTCTTCATCACCGAAGACCACTCAGCCTCCTCTTCATCACCGAAGACCAGTCAGCCTCCTCTTCATCACTGAAGACCAGTCAGCCTCCTCTTCATCACTGAAGTAGGTCTAAGAAGGTCTGCTGGTCTAGGGTCTGCTGGTCTAGGGTCTGCTGGTCTGCTGGTCTAGGTTCTGCTGGTCTGCTGGTCTAGGGTCTGCTGGTCTGCTGGTCTAGGGTCTGCTGGTCTAGGGTCTAGGGGGTAACAGGTGTTGTTGTGCTGATCTCAGCAGCAGTTGGGGGTTAATGGGGGGGGTAATAACCGGTGATCAGATGATGTCGCCTCATTAACTCTGTTTGTTCTACTGAGTGCTGCAGCAGCCAATCAGAAGAGAGCAGAGCTGCGGCAGCCAATCAGAGGAGAGCACACACACTGGGTGGGCGTGTCCAGGAGGAGATGAAGGAGGATAAATAGAGAAGAGGTCTTCTGCTCTGCCTCAAACCCACTCCT
>NW_027428238.1:7500-40000 GCF_043250625.1 Sebastes fasciatus | reverse complement strand
TCAGAAATGAAGGAGCCGTAAAATAACTATAGAATCAAACATTCTTTAGAATGAAATCAACTCTTTTCTGAGGCTGATTCTGAGTTTTCTTTCTTTTGATTTTAAAGAGTTTCTCAGACCTGAAACAGAATCGTGGTTCAGTCTGTTATCAGCTGTGAGGCCGCCGTGTTGACACTGTCAATATTAAACAAGTGAGTCTCAATCAGCTCACCGGTCAGACCGGTATCTGCCGACGGGTCCACAGAGAGCAGAAACGCAGTCAGCAAACACTCAGCGTTTACACAACGTGTCTGTTGGGAAACACATTAGCATTTAACAGTAGAGTTCAGGAAACTGTGATTTCCTCCTTAAAATCACCGTAACTTCACATTAACAAAGTCAATAATTCATCAATAATGAAAATATTCATTAGTTTATATGAAATGTAATTCACCTTTATAGATTAAATAAAATAAAAATCTCTATAACAAAAACAATACAATATATAATATAATATAATATAATATAATATAATATAATATATGACTCCTGTTGCTGTTGATACGTGAGGGCTCTTAGTGGAGTAAAGTTTTAAGTCCAGGGCTTCTTACTTTGTGATAATATTATTACTTAAATCCATTATCGATTTGATCCGACAACTATTATCTCCATTAATCAATTCATCAAATAAACCCTTAAATGTAAAAATGTTTAAACTCATTTAAGATAAATGGAAGAAGAATTTGATATGTGAATGGGTTCTCTGGGTACTATGGGTTCTCTGGCTATATGGGTTCTCTGGGTTCTCTGGGTACTATGGGTTCTCTGGGTACTATGGGTTCTCTGGGTTCTATGGGTACTATGGGTTCTATGGGTTCTATGGGTACTATGGGTTCTATGGGTTCTCTTGGTTCTCTGGGTTCTATGGGTTCTCTGGGTACTATGGGTTCTCTTGGTTCTCTGGGTTCTCTGGGTTCTATGGGTACCCACGAGTCTACGCTTTACAGACATGCCCACTTTATGATACGATATGCTGACTGGTGCTGATGGTCTGGGTCTCTGCAGGATCGCTGGTCCGGTTCTGGTGCGGCTCTCAATCTGCAGTATGTTCAGTCCCTGGAGGTCAGATGCTGTTCTACACACACCTGGACAACAGCACTCACACTACAGGTAACACACACACCTGGACAACAGCTCTTACACTACAGGTAACACACACACCTGGACAACAACACTCACACTACAGGTAACACACACACCTGGACAACAGCTCTCACACTACAGGTAACACACACCTGGACAACAGCACTCACACTACAGGTAACACACACACCTGGACAACAGCTCTCACACTACAGGTAACACACACCTGGACAACAGCACTCACACTACAGGTAACACACACACCTGGACAACAACACTCACACTACAGGTAACACACACCTGGACAACAGCACTCACACTACAGGTAACACACACACATGGACAACAGCACTCACACTACAGGTAACACACACACCTGGACAACAACACTCACACTACAGGTAACACACACACCTGGACAACAGCTCTCACACTACAGGTAACACACACCTGGACAACAGCACTCACACTACAGGTAACACACACACCTGGACAACAGCTCTTACACTACAGGTAACACACACACCTGGACAACAGCACTCACACTACAGGTAACACACACACCTGGACAACAGCACTCACACTACAGGTAACACACACACCTGGACAACAGCTCTCACACTACAGGTAACACACACACCTGGACAACAGCACTCACACTACAGGTAACACACACACCTGGACAACAGCACTCACACTACAGGTAACACACACCTGTTGTATCTGTGTCATGGGTTAAAGCTCAGTGTTCACTGATGGTGTGTAAAGAACCTTGTTTTTCTAGGATCTGGGTTAAATCTTATATTAATTAAGGAGGTGGAGAGTTCCCATACTATATATATTTATATATACTCTAAATAGTTTAATAATAGTTTATTGAAAATAGTTGTTTGGATTTCAATGATCCAAACAATGAAGCTTTTAAACTGTTTCTGTCCAGATGTGCAGACAGACGCCACCTACAACCCCTGGCTGGGCCTGACTCTGGCCCTGCTGTCGGCCTTCCTGATTGGTGGGAGCGTCATTCTAAAGAAGAAAGCTCTCCTCCGATTGGCTAGCACCGGACACACCAGAGCAGGTGAGCAGAGCTCAATATTAATGATTGTTTTTATTTTATTAAAATGAATGCAGAAAACAAGAAAAGATGAATTTAGTGGAGTGAAATTTGGTGTAAATTATTAGTTCATCGTTCGGTCCTTCAGCAGTTTGTTGTTGATATTTCATGTTCCCCGTGGTGGAGGATTTCTCTGCAGGACGTTTCAAACCTCTGATAGTTGGTTTTCAAGGAAATAAATGTAAACAACAGGAAAGTGATAATCCAACCCAGTCTCACGGGAAAGCGTCCATCCCCGTCCATCATGTCCATACCTTCCATACCGTCCATCCTGCCCTTCATGTCCATACCTTCCATACCGTCCATCCTGCCCTTCACGTCCATCCCGTCCATCCCGTCCATCCCTTCCATCACGTCCATCCCCGTCCATCCCGTCCATCCTGCCCTTCTTTGTATTCTATGTCACTAACTCTTATCGTAGCATTTACACGGGGATGCGTTTACATTACAGCCAGTACAGGAAAGATGGGGTACAAATGACACGCGTAAATCAAGAAAACTCAACGTAATGTTTGTACACATTTGAACTAATCATAAAGCCCGTTTACACGAAATGGCGTATAAATACCACAATAATGCACAAGGTGTTTAACGTGCAATAAGTACTGATAAATACCACAATAATGCACAAGGTGTTTAACGTGCAATAAGTACTGATAAATACCACAATAATGCACAAGGCGTTTAGCGTGCAATAAGTTCTGATAAATACCACAATAATGCACAAGGCGTTTAGCGTGCAATAAGTGCTGATAAATACCACAATAATGCACAAGGCGTTTAGCGTGCAATAAGTGCTGATAAATACCACAATAATGCACAAGGTGTTTAGCGTGCAATAAGTGCTGATAAATACCACAATAACGCACAAGGCGTTTAGCGTGCAATAAGTGCTGATAAATACCACAATAACGCACAAGGCGTTTAACGTGCAATAAGTGCTGATAAATACCACAATAACGCACAAGGTGTTTAACGTGCAATAAGTACTGATAAATACCACAATAATGCACAAGGCGTTTAGCGTGCAATAAGTTCTGATAAATACCACAATAATGCACAAGGCGTTTAACGTGCAATAAGTACTGATAAATACCACAATAATGCACAAGGCGTTTAGCGTGCAATAAGTTCTGATAAATACCACAATAATGCACAAGGCGTTTAGCGTGCAATAAGTGCTGATAAATACCACAATAATGCACAAGGCGTTTAGCGTGCAATAAGTGCTGATAAATACCACAATAACGCACAAGGTGTTTGGCGTGCAATAAGTGCTGATAAATACCACAATAATGCACAAGGTGTTTAGCGTGCAATTAGTGCTGATAAATACCACAATAACGCACAAGGCGTTTAGCGTGCAATAAGTGCTGATAAATACCACAATAATGCACAAGGCGTTTAACGTGCAATAAGTACTGATAAATACCACAATAATGCACAAGGTGTTTAGCGTGCAATAAGTGCTGATAAATACCACAATAATGCACAAGGTGTTTGGCGTGCAATAAGTGCTGATAAATACCACAATAACGCACAAGGTGTTTGGCGTGCAATAAGTGCTGATAAATACCACAATAATGCACAAGGTGTTTAGCGTGCAATTAGTGCTGATAAATACCACAATAACGCACAAGGCGTTTAGCGTGCAATAAGTGCTGATAAATACCACAATAATGCACAAGGCGTTTAACGTGCAATAAGTGCTGATAAATACCACAATAATGCACAAGGTGTTTTTTTTTTTTTAAAGTTATTTTGTGCATCGCCTTGTGCATCGCCTTGTGCATCTTTTAAGCATTTTATTGACAGTGGATAGAGTCTTGGAAAGGGGGGGGAGAGAGAGAGAGTGGATGCGGAAAGGGCCACAGGCAGGATTCGAACCCGGGCCACCGCGGTCAGGACTGAGGCCTGTTACATGTGCGCCCGCTCTACCGACTGAGCTAACCAGGCGCCCCAATGCACAAGGTGTTTAGCGTGCAATAAGTACTGATAAATACCACAATAATGCACAAGGCGTTTAGTGTGCACTAAGTACCTATAAGCCCCTATAAGTACTTATTGCACGCTTAACGCCTATTACTACCATTATTTTGGTATTTATACGCCTTTTCGTGCGAACGGGCTGTAAGATTAGTTCAAATGTGTACAAACATTCCGTTGAGTTTTCTATAATTGAAGGGTTAAAAAGGGCTGAGAAAAAGGAAAGTTAAAAAGATTTCATTGTCAGGAGGTCAACCAGTTTATATACTTCAGTCAGGAAACTAAACCTCAACATCTGACTGATGCTTTTAGGACCAAATACCTTAATGATCTTATTTAGTAGAGGTGTTTTATAGTGCTCATGTTTAATCTGAGGTAATGTTTGAACTGATTTCATCAGGTGACGGAGGTCACGGCTACCTGAAGGACTGGCTGTGGTGGGGAGGACTGGTAACCAGTAAGACTTTTATATTTCTGTCCGTGAGGGTGACTAGAATAATATTTTAACCTTAATAACAGGAGGACATTTTAGGATATTATTTTCTTTGTTATGTCACAAAGAATCTGAGAAGATTCACGGTCTTTATCTTAGCTTAGCTTAGCACAAAGACTGGAAGCAGGGGGGAACTGCTAGCCTAGCCTCAATCAAAAGAGGAAAAATACACCTTACAACAAGTGTGCATCAACTCCTTCAGATCAGACTATATTTATTATTTTATTGAACCTTTACTTCACCAGGATCATCCCATTGAATCTCTTTTTCTAGCAGCTTTTTAAAGCATCTTGTGCTTCATTAATTGCAATGGGAGTAAAGTTAAAATCAAAAGGTAACGTTGAGACGACAGGCCCGAGGATATAAAATGCAGATTTAGGATATTTAGTTTACTCTTTAGTTTGTATTGAGTTAATTTTGCAGCTTAACTGACTGTGATAGAGAACTGTTACTGGTGCCCAGAGGTCAACCTCCGTCTGAGAGGTGAAGTCAAAGCTGAAGAGCCTTAAACCTTCATCCTGTCTAGCAGCCAGCAGGGGGCGACTCCTCTGGTTCTATAGAAGTCTGATAGAAAATGAGCTTCTACTTCTCTCTTGATTTATGACCTCAGTAAACATTGTAAACATGAGTTTATGTTTCAAGTCTTCTTCAATACAGCATGATGTTCATTTAGGGACAAAAACCAAGACGGAGACGACCAAAAACCAAGATGGATACAACCAGAAACCAAGATGGATACAACCAGAAACCAAGATGGAGACGGCCAGAAACCAAGATGGAGACAGCCAGAAACCAAGATGGAGACGACCAAAAACCAAGATGGAGACGGACAAAAACCAAGATGGAGACGACCAGAAACCAAGATGGAGACGGCAAGAAACCAAGATGGAGACGGCCAGAAACCAAGATGGATACGACCAAAAACCAAGATGGAGACGGACAAAAACCAAGATGGAGACGACCAGAAACCAAGATGGAGACGACCAGAAACCAAGATGGAGACGGCCAAAAACCAAGATGGAGACGACCAGAAACCAAGATGGAGACGACCAGAAACCAAGATGGAGACGGACAAAAACCAAGATGGAGACGACCAGAAACCAAGATGGAGACGACGAGAAACCAAGATGGAGACAGCCAGAAACCAAGATGGAGACGGACAAAAACCAAGATGGAGACGACCAGAAACCAAGATGGAGACGACCAGAAACCAAGATGGATACGACCAAAAACCAAGATGGAGACGACCAGAAACCAAGATGGAGACGACCAGAAACCAAGATGGAGACGACCAGAAACCAAGACGGAGACGACCAGAAACCAAGACGGAGATGACCAGAAACCAAGATGGAGACGGACAAAAACCAAGATGGAGACGGACAAAAACCAAGATGGAGACGGACAAAAACCAAGATGGAGACGACCAGAAACCAAGATGGAGACGACCAGAAACCAAGATGGAGACGGACAAAAACCAAGATGGAGACGGACAAAAGCACCTGTCTTTTAAAGGGAATGGAAGATGACACTGATTGGTTTAATTCCTGTTATACCCAAAACGCACCTGTGATTAATTAAGAGACTAAATACAACCTCTTTGTCCCTTGCGCCGTTTAACTAGCAAAAGTGGAGTTGGACACTTTAGACTGTACGTATGCTCTAGATGGTGAAGATAGATAAGATAAGACCTTCCTTTAGTAGGTAGTGTTGGTCAGAGTACAGACGGGTCTACATAGGACGGTTAAATGTGAATGTTACTGAGGGAATAAATGTGTGTTTTTCTTTTGATGGAGCTCGGCTAGCAGTTTCCCCTCACATCCAGTCTTTGTGCTAAGCTAGGCTAAATACATCTGATATCCATCTTCATCTGTGCTGCTTCTCAGCTGAATGTAAAAGCTTTATTTTTAATATTATTATTTATCCAGATGTTCTCAGCAGTCTTTCTCTCTGCAGTGGGAGCTGGAGAGGTCTGTAACTTCGCCGCCTACATGTTTGCTCCGGCCACGCTGGTGACGCCGCTGGGCGCTCTGAGCGTCCTCATCAGGTAGTTTAACTGCAGTGTTGTTAATACACCACAGAGACAGGATAGAATAATAATAATAATAATACCATATTTCACTTTGTTTGATGAATGATTTCACTTTGTGCTTCAGTGCCGTTCTGTCCTCCTACCTGTTGGGGGAGGTGTTGAACGTGGTGGGGAAGCTCGGCTGTCTGCTCTGTGTACTGGGAAGCATCTTGCTGGTTATCCACGCTCCACAGGAACAGGAAGTGACATCACTACAGGACATGACCAACAAGCTGCTGGAGCCTGGTGAGTTTCTACTGAGGTTATCATAGTTCATATTACTGATGTATGAGCACTCAGTTTTTATTAGATCAACTTTCTTTAATGAACTCATCAGTGTGTGCAGCAAAGTGTTGTTGGTGTGTTCAGTATAACTCAGGTGTCAGGTTCCTGGTGTTCATGGTGACCATGTTGGTGTCTCTGGTGTTTCAGGTTTCCTGGTGTTCATGGTGACCATGTTGGTGGTGTCTCCGGTGTTTCAGGTTTCCTGGTGTTAATGGTGACCATGTTGGTGTCTCTGGTGTTTAAGGTTTCCTGGTGTTCATGGTGACCATGTTGGTGGTGTCTCCGGTGTGTCAGGTTCCTGGTGTTCATGGTGACCATGTTGGTGTCTCTGGTGGTTCAGGTTTCCTGGTGTTCATGGTGACCATGTTGGTGGTGTCTCCGGTGTTTCAGGTTTCCTGGTGTTCATGGTGACCATGTTGGTGTCTCTGGTGTTTCAGGTTTCCTGGTGTTCATGGTGACCATGTTGGTGTCTCCGGTGTTTCAGGTTTCCTGGTGTTCATGGTGACCATGTTGGTGGTGTCTCCGGTGTTTCAGGTTTCCTGGTGTTCATGGTGACCATGTTGGTGGTGTCTCCGGTGTTTCAGGTTTCCTGGTGTTCATGGTGACCATGTTGGTGGTGTCTCCGGTGTTTCAGGTTTCCTGGTGTTCATGGTGACCATGTTGGTGGTGTCTCCGGTGTTTCAGGTTTCCTGGTGTTCATGGTGACCATGTTGGTGGTGTCTCCGGTGTTTCAGGTTTCCTGGTGTTCATGGTGACCATGTTGGTGGTGTCTCCGGTGTTTCAGGTTTCCTGGTGTTCACGGTGACCATGTTGTTGGTGTTTCTGGTGGTTCAGGTTTCCTGGTGTTCATGGTGACCATGTTGGTGGTGTCTCCGGTGTTTCAGGTTTCCTGGTGTTCATGGTGACCATGTTGGTGGTGTCTCCGGTGTTTCAGGTTTCCTGGTGTTCATGGTGACCATGTTGGTGGTGTCTCCGGTGTTTCAGGTTTCCTGGTGTTCATGATGTTGGTGGTGTCTCCGGTGTTTCAGGTTTCCTGGTGTTCATGGTGACCATGTTGGTGTCTCCGGTGTTTCAGGTTTCCTGGTGTTCATGGTGACCATGTTGGTGGTGTCTCCGGTGTTTCAGGTTTCCTGGTGTTCATGGTGACCATGTTGGTGGTGTCTCCGGTGTTTCAGGTTTCCTGGTGTTCATGGTGACCATGTTGGTGGTGTCTCTGGTGGTTCAGGTTTCCTGGTGTTCATGGTGACCATGTTGGTAGTGTCTCCGGTGGTTCAGGTTTCCTGGTGTTCACGGTGACCATGTTGTTGGTGTTTCTGGTGGTTCAGGTTTCCTGGTGTTCATGGTGACCATGTTGTTGGTGTCTCCGGTGTTTCAGGTTTCCTGGTGTTCATGGTGACCATGTTGGTGGTGTCTCCGGTGTTTCAGGTTTCCTGGTGTTCATGGTGACCATGTTGGTGGTGTCTCTAGTGGTCCAGGTTTCCTGGTGTTCATGGTGACCATGTTGTTGGTGTTTCTGGTGTTTCAGGTTTCCTGGTGTTCATGGTGACCATGTTGTTGGTGTTTCTGGTGGTTCAGGTTTCCTGGTGCTCATGGTGACCATGTTGGTGTCTCTGGTGTTTCAGGTTTCCTGGTGTTCATGGTGACCATGTTGTTGGTGTTTCTGGTGGTTCAGGTTTCCTGGTGTTCATGGTGACCATGTTGGTGGTGTTTCTGGTGTTTCAGGTTTCCTGGTGTTCATGGTGACCATGTTGTTGGTGTTTCTGGTGGTTCAGGTTTCCTGGTGTTCATGGTGACCATGTTGTTGGTGTTTCTGGTGGTTCAGGTTTCCTGGTGTTCATGGTGACCATGTTTTTGGTGTCTCCGGTGTTTCAGGTTTCCTGGTGTACTCGGCGGTGGTGTTGCTGCTGTGTTTGGTGCTCGTGTTCTTCTTCTCTCCTCGGGTCGGTCGCTCCAACATCTTCGTCTACATCAGCATCTGCTCGCTGCTCGGAGCCTTCACCGTCTCGTCCGTGAAGGGCCTCGCCATCGTCATCAACACCGGTGAGGTGTACATCAGCTGCTAGAAAGAGGAAGAGTTGCATTGTGGGTAGTGTAGGCATGAGTATGATAATGAATGAGTTACTGTGTTTTTCTCTCTCTAGTGTATTATGATGTTTCAGTGCTCGCTCGTCCTCTCACCTGGATCCTGCTGGTCACTCTCATCGTCTCCATGGTAACACAGGTGAGCTGTTCATCCTGTTTCTTAATAACACCTCACTAAAGTAGAGGTCACTGAGATGTCCTGTATGTGTGTCTGCCTGCAGGTGAACTACCTGAACAAGTCTCTGGACACCTTCAGCACCCTGCTGGTCTACCCCGTCTACTACGTCCTCTTCACCTCCGTGGTCCTCTCCACCTCCATCATCCTCTTCCAGGAGTGGAGCAGCATGGCGGCCGTGGACGTGGTCACGACGCTGGGAGCCTTCCTGGTCATCGTGGTGGGCGTCGCCATGCTCCACCTCTTCAGAGAGCTAAAGGTTGGTGTGTCTCCACAGGATGAAGCCTGATTCTGATCTAGTGGCATTAAAAGGTCCAAATTTACACTTCAGTTCAGGACAAGATACTTATAGAAATGAGTTTTTCCTCGCCAACATTTAGTGTAAGTTTCAAGCCTTATTTAACCTCCTTCATGACCAGCTAGTCTGACCTGACTGGTACCGATGGATTCATCAGGTTCTATAGTTTAACATGATACCAGTAGTATCAGTAGCAGTAGTAGTAGTAGTAGTAGTAGTAGTAGTAGTAGTAGTAGTGGTATGACATGGTTGGTACCGATGGATTCATCAGGTTCTCTAGTTTACTATGATACCAGTAGTAGTAGTAGTAGTAGTGGTTTCTATAACCCCCCCTGTTCTTATTATATTAAGGCTTATAGTTGTGCATAATGAAGGGCGTGGCCGCTATGAGGGACATGGGGCAGCTAGATATCACTGAACTCAGCCTCTCGGCCGTGTTTGTGATGTTGTACTTGTTGCTTGTTGTTTGTGATGTTGTACTTGTTGCTTGTTGTTTGTGATGTTGTACTTGTTGTTTGTGATGTTGTGCTTGTTGTTTGTGAAGTTGTACTTGTTGTTTGTGATGTTGTACTTGTTGTTTGTGATGTTGTACTTGTTGCTTGTTTGTGATGTTGTGCTTGTTGCTTGTTGTTTGTGATGTTGTACTTGTTGTTTGTGATGTTGTGCTTGTTTTTTGTGATGTTGTACTTGTTGTTTGTTGTTTGTGATGTTGTGCTTGTTGTTTGTTGTTTGTGATTTTGTACTTGTTGCTTGTTGTTTGTGATGTTGTACTTGTTTGTGATGTTGTACTTGTTGCTTGTTGTTTGTGATGTTGTGCTTGTTGTTTGTGATGTTGTACTTGTTGCTTGCTGTTTGTGATGTTGTGCTTGTTGCTTGTTGTTTGTGATGTTGTGCTTGTTGTTTGTGATGTTGTACTTGTTGCTTGCTGTTTGTGATGTTGTGCTTGTTGCTTGTTTGTGATGTTTTGCTTGTTGCTTGTTTGTGATGTTTTGCTTGTTACTTGTTGTTTGTGATGTTGTGCTTGTTGTTTGTGATGTTGTACTTGTTGCTTGTTGTTTGTGATGTTGTGCTTGTTGCTTGTTTGTGATGTTTTGCTTGTTACTTGTTGTTTGTGATGTTGTGCTTGTTGTTTGTTGTTTGTGATGTTGTACTTGTTGCTTGTTGTTTGTGATGTTGTGCTTGTTGTTTGTGATGTTGTGCTTGTTGCTTGTTGTTTGTGATGTTGTGCTTGTTATTTGTGATGTTGTGCTTGTTGCTTGTTGTTTGTGATGTTGTGCTTGTTGCTTGTTGTTTGTGATGTTGTACTTATTGTTTGTTGTTTGTGATGTTGTACTTGTTGCTTGTTGTTTGTGATGTTGTGCTTGTTGTTTGTGATGTTGTGCTTGTTGTTTGTGATGTTTTGCTTGTTGCTTGTTGTTTGTGATGTTGTGCTTGTTGTTTGTGATGTTGTGCTTGTTGTTTGTGATGTTTTGCTTGTTGCTTGTTTGTGATGTTGTGCTTGTTGTTTGTGATGTTGTGCTTGTTGTTTGTGATGTTTTGCTTGTTGCTTGTTTGTGATGTTGTGCTTGTTGCTTGTTGTTTGTGATGTTGTACTTATTGTTTGTTGTTTGTGATGTTGTACTTGTTGTTTGTGATGTTGTGCTTGTTGTTTGTGATGTTGTGCTTGTTGTTTGTGATGTTGTGCTTGTTGCTTGTTGTTTGTGATGTTTTGCTTGTTGCTTGTTGTTTGTGATGTTGTACTTGTTGCTTGTTGTTTGTGATGTTGTGCTTGTTGCTTGTTTGTGATGTTATGCTCGTTGAGATATTTTCATGCACATATCGGACAGATGATATCCTGACGGGCTGCTGACGGACAACATCCGTCTCCGTTGGGATATCGGGAACCGTAACGTCCGTGAAACTTGGCCGAATCCTGTAATAGCGGACTCTACGGCTGCACCATTTAGAAAAAAGATCTAATTGCAGTTATTTTGACCGATACTGCATTTGCGATATGATTTGCGATATTGGAGGGTATGATCATCTTTACATCACTATTCTATATAATTTTAGAATGATTATGGGGTGATTTTATCTGGGGTCTGTTTTCTTCTTCCTGTAGAAGATGACGTTGTAGTCCAGGACGTCTCTGCAGCTCCACCATATTTAATATATATAGAATAACACACAGTCACAGTTGGGATGGGCTACCTGCTGTTTTCTGTGCTGGTTGCAGGTTGGACGGTTCCACGGTTCATCACGTAGATACGAGAATGAAAACGATGCTCTGATGTCTTTCAGGTGACCATGAAGCAGCTGACCAATCAGCTGTCTCAGCCGGTGGAGAGGGAGGGGCTGGCAGAGGAGGTGTCAGCCAATGGAAGAGCAGCAGCAGGAGGAGGAGGAGGAGGAGGAGGAGGAGGAGGAGGAGGAGGAGGGAACGAAAAAGAGGATAAATACGGTCTGATGGACAACATGGTGATAGAGAGTCTTCCTCCAATGAGAGAGGAAGGGCCCAGAGTCTTCATCATCAGCTGAACCACAGAAGAAGAAGAACGGAGACACAGGTTAGGGTTTCCTGTCTGGTCTGGTCAGACTGGTCTGACGGGTCAGACTCAGACTGGTCATACTGGTCAGACTCAGACTGGTCAGACCGGTCAGACTCATACTGGTCAGACTGGTCAGACGGGTGAAGGAGGTTAAATAACCCTTTCTTATTTCCAGAGCACATTTTTCACTTAAATTATCATTTCAAAACCTTTAAAATGTATCTTGTGACTTTCCATGCTTCAAATGTAAAATGTAAAATGTTTCTATAGTAACTGGAACTTTTCTAATGAAATACCTTTTAATAATAATAATAATAATAATAATGCCTTTTAAGTTTGTCAAACTAGAGACCCTAAAGTCAAAGAGTTTTGTTTTATTGACTCTCTGTGGTGCCAGGAAATGAGAGCAGAGTTAGACCTCTTCTTCTTCTTCTGTCAGATTGTTGCTGTACTTCCTGTCTGCTGTACTTCCTGTCTGCTGTACTTCCTGTCTGCTGTACTTCCTGTCTACTGTACTTCCTGTCTACTGTACTTCCTGTCTGCTGTACTTCCTGTCTACTGTACTTCCTTTCTACTGTACTTCCTGTCTGCTGTACTTCCTGTCTACTGTACTTCCTTTCTACTGTACTTCCTGTCTGCTGTACTTCCTGTCTGCTATACTTCCTGTCTGCTGTACTTCCTGTCTGCTGTACTTCCTGTCTGCTGACGGCGGTTTAGAGTTTATGAAGCAGCCACAACACACAAACTGACCATCATTCAGTGTTTACTACAACTCCAACTTTAAGCAGATATATATATACACAGTTTATATATATACATATATATATATATATATATATGTATATATATACAGTATATATAAAAGCCGCGTCATGATTCCTGCAGCCACTAGAGGTCGACGTGATCAACCATGTGAATAGATGATAACAGCCTTCTGAACCTACTAGTAGGATTAGCAGGCCCCTTCTGACCCATATCTCTGAGGCTGATAACAACCATTCAATCAGCTGATATCATTCAAAGCTTCGTATGAGGAGTATGTTCGTTACGCCAAATAAATCCTTTTACTGATGAACTACAAGGTTTACCATCAATACTGAAGCTATAAACAACCCACAATGCAACACTCTCAGGACTCCCTGCATTCAGTATGATGCTATATATATATATATATATGAGAAATTGTCTCCAGCTCTTTCATACGTAATCTCCTGATAAAGGATTGTCTCATATTATATTAACACAAAATCATCTTAATCTGTTTTAGTTGGTAGAAAACAAGAATGTCCCCTTATATATACATACATACACACACATATATATATATATACATACATTAATGTATATATACATATATATATATGTATATATATATCTATCTATATATATATACATTAATTTATATATATAGATATGTATATATACATATCTCTATCTATATATATAGAGAGAGATATATATCTATATATATATATGTATACATTAATGTATACATATATATAGAGATATGTATATATATACATTAATGTATATATATATATATAGAGATATGTATATATACATATCTCTATATAGATATATCTATATATATCTATATATCTATACGCGTGCGCTGAGAACTCTTCTGTTTATGAAGCTCAGAGGAACAAACTAATAACAATCTAATGACATATTTAATAACACTTTTAATAATTTAACTACATTATTATTATTATTATCATTATACTTTACTGAATGAACATTTTCAACGCTGTAACAGAGTATTTTTACTGTGTGGTATTAGTACTTTTACTGAAGTACACTTCCTGGTGTACTGGCTCCAATATTTCGCTTCATCAGTCCAGTTACATTTCAATGTGAACAATAATTATAATATGTATATATGTATATATATATACATATATATACATATATACATATACATATATGTATATGTATATATATATAGTCTCTTTGTATTGTTATTGTATACAATAACAATACAAAGAGACAAAATAACAACACAAAGAGACTTTAGGGCTTTCAACGTTAACAGGATAATAACACGTTAACGCTCAGTTCTGAAGCTAGAGAGAAGATACTGCTATCATATATATATGTATAGATATAGATATATAGATCCTGGTATCATCTGAAACTATAAAACCTGATGAATCCATCGGTACCAACCAGGTCAGACTAGCTGGTCATGAAGGAGGTTAAACTGTCATGTCCATGTTCAAAGGGGTCCCTTGACCTCTGACCTCCAGATCCATCCATCCATCCATCCATCTTCAACCGCTTATCCGGGATCGGGTCGCGGGGGCAACAGCTCCAGCAGGGGACCCCAAACTTCCCTTTCCCGGGCCACATTAACCAGCTCTGACTGGGGGATCCCGAGGCGTTCCCAGGCCAGAGTAGAGATATAATCTCTCCATCTAGTCCTGGGTCTTCCCCGTGGTCTCCTCCCAGCTGGTCGTGCCTGGAACACCTCCCAAGGGAGGCGCCCAGGAGGCATCCGTGCTAGATGCCCGAACCACCTCAACTGGCTCCTTTCGACGCAAAGGAGCAAGGACTCTACTCCGAGTCCCTCACGGATGACTGAGCTTCTTACCCTATCTCTAAGGGAGACGCCAGCCACCCTCCTGAGGAAACCCATTTCGGCCGCTTGCACCCGCGACCTCGTTCTTTCGGTCATGACCCAACCCTCATGACCATAGGTGAGAGTAGGAACGAAGATTGAACGGTAGATCGAGAGCTTTGCCTTCCGGCTCAGCTCTCTTTTCGTCACAACGGTGCGGTAAAGCGAATGCAATACCGCCCCTGCTGCTCCGATTCTCCGACCAATCTCACGTTCCATCGTCCCCTCACTCGCGAACAAGACCCCGAGATACTTAAACTCCTTCACTTGGGGTAAGGACTCATTCCCTACCCGGAGTAGGCAAACCACCGGTTTCCTGCTGAGAACCATGGCCTCAGATTTAGAGGTGCTGATTCTCATCCAGACCTCCAGATCAGTGAATGTAAATGGGTTCTATGGGTACCCACGAGTCTCCCCTTTACAGACATGCCCACTTTATGATAATCACATGCAGTTTGGGGCAAGTCATAGTCAAGTCAGCACACTGACACACTGACAGCTGTTGTTGCCTGTTGGGCTGCAGTTTGCCATGTTATGATTGGAGCATATTGTTTTATGTTAAATGCTGTGAGGGTTTCTGGATCTATATCTGTTATTGTTTTGTGTTGTTCATTGATTTACAATAATAAATATATACATACATTTACATAAAGCAGTATATAAGTGATGTGTGATTAGGTGTTTTTTTTCCCAGTTATGAATTCAAACATATTATTATAATTATTATTATTAAAGACTGAAATCAGCCTGCGTGGTCGGCTCTTTAAACTACAATAAATTTGCCTATTTTGTGCCAAATTTGTGTTTTGTTTTGCTGTGTTTTGTTTTGCTGTGTTTGAACAGCCCTCGGTTACATAGTCTACGAGGAATTAGACTGTCATTCAATGCATTCTTTCATTTTCTGTGAAGTTTAAGGCTGAGCATACACTGTACAGAATAGGGGGGAAATGCAGGGAAAGGGAAAATCGGGCATAAATAAGTAAATAAATAAATAAATGCATATATACATATATATATATATATATATATTTATATATATATATATATATATATATATATAAATAAATACCATTTAAGAATAAATATAAAATAAGTGCAAAAATAAGCAATAAATAAATGAATAAATAATAATGCAAAATAAATAAATAATTTAAAAACATTAATGAAAATAAATGGAATCGGCTGTTTTCCCCAGCAGGTCGTTGACGTCATGTTGCTGCTTTAGAAGTGTTTTCCCCAGCAGGTCGATTGACGTCATGTTGCTGCTTTAGAAGGGTTTTCCCCAGCAGGTCGATGACGTCATGTTGCTGCTGTTTGCTGCTGTGAGTTATCGTTGGTTCATCAGAGTCAGAAACTCGAGTAGAGAAGCTATTGTTTTGGAGAGTCATCAACCGTGAATATCATGTTCTGTTCTCAGTGCAGAACAATGCTAGTTCACTTCATCGGTTCCACTTCCTTCTTTCTCAGGTAGGACTACTTCCCTGTGCATTGTGGGTAAAATAGTTGCCGTCTCTCCAGCTGAAAACAACATGTCATTGTTGAGTTTATTTCACTGTGAAAAGCAGAGACGACGATGCAGCATCTTAAAACTCTGAATGTTGCCGTAATGGCAATCAAAGGGCCACTGATGCACCATGGGTAATTTCTATAATCCCTAAATACAAACCAGAGCTCCTTCAGCCTGTCTGCATCCTCTGACAGTCTCTCCATCCGTCTGTGTAGAATTAATAATAACATAATTAACATGAAGCTGATGTGGTTATGGAAGTGTGTATTTCTGGAGTTCCTCCCACACAGAGAACAACATGTACTGTGGTAGAAACACACCAGTATGTAGTAGTACTACCCCAGTATGTAGTAGTACTACACCAGTATGTAGTAGTACTACCCAAGTATGTAGTAGTAGTACACCAGTATGTAGTAGTAGTACACCAGTATGTAGTAGTACTACCCAAGTATGTAGTAGTACTACCCAAGTATGTAGTAGTAGTACACCAGTATGTAGTAGTAGTACCCCAGTATGTAGTAGTAGTACACCAGTATGTAGTAGTACTACCCCAGTATGTAGTAGTAGTACACCAGTATGTAGTAGTACTACACTAAACTATCAATTTGGAACGTTGATTAATAATTAAATTAATAACTATAACCAAAATAGATAGTAAAGGTTGAAGGATATCGGAGTTCTTGACATAGCAGAGGTTGGCATTATTCACTCTTGTACAACATTAAAGAGTGTGTATATTCCACAAACATTTATTTACAAGATAATAAAGGTTTAAAACACAATATCAATCTAACTAAATAACTAAACTAAACAAACCAAACAGTGTGTGTGTGTGTGTGTGTGTGTGTGTGTGTGTGAGAAAGAGAGAGAGAGAGGGGGGGGGAAACAAGATGGCGTCTTGTCTCAAGATGTCTGAATGGCCTACAGACCAAAATGGCGAGCACTGTAAAACTACAAAGATGGCGGGATCAAAGATGGCTGCCAACATGTCACCACATGACCTCTTTGTTCTTCGGAGCACATGTGCTCAGGAAGGACAGAGAGGGGAGGTGGGGGGTGATGTGGGGTTAAGATTATCTGAAGCTGTATGTTTATGTTTAACTAATTCACAGTTTCTGTATGTGATCTTTATGTGTGTCAGATAATGCAGTGGGTTAGAAAAGATGGTTAGTTTGCATGCAAGACCTTGTCTATGTGAAGCATAAACTAAACACATCAAATGTGGCGAAGCCAGCTACCCAAATATCAAATACAAATAATATCACAACAGTCAAACTCAATGAATAACATTAAACCAAATCAATACAAGTACATCCTAGAAATCAAAGTTTGACAGTCTTGCTCAGCCATGTGCGATTGCTACTGCTAAGGTAAGCCCAGTACGTTACCGATCCAATGGAAGAAAGGGTTTGTGATTCCATGGGTTAAAGTTGTGGTTCCAAGTCAAAGAGGTCGTCTTTGGTTAACTTGGTGCTAACTCTCCAGTAGCTTGATAGCTTGAAGTTAGCTGGTGAAAGGCAGGCCCTCGCGTCGTCTGCGTTTTTTGGTTCCTTGTGTTGCTAGGTCTGTTTCCTAACAGACCATAGATCAGAAGCAGAACTGTTTTGCAGGTTCTGGTCTGGAGCTGTGGCTCACCTCAAGCGGGTCGGCTTGGGTTGAGGAGATGAGCAGCTCTCCTCTCGCAGGTCAGGAGAGATGAGATGAGAAGAAAGAGAAGGAACAAAGGACATTCCTCTGGTTTTGTTCTGGGTGAATTTCACACCTGGGTGTGAATGTTAGAGTGGCCAATGGAGAATGAGCTTGGTCCACGGCCAATGGTAGCATACCTCCAGGATCCTGAGACAGTTCACTGTGTCTGCCACCAGAAATGGCAGGTCCCTACAAGAGTTACTGGTTGCTGTAATTGTTCATAAATGTTATAATGAATTTTAATGAGAGTGATGTGGGTCGATATCTACAGTCCTCGTTCAATGAAACGATGCATTTTAAAGTTCAACCAGAACTACTGTAAACTACTGTAAACTACAGCAAACTACAGTAAACTACTGTAAACTACAGTTAACTACAGTTAACTACTGTAAACTACTGTAAACTCCTGTAAACTACTGTTAACTCCTGTAAACTACTGTAAACTCCTGTAAACTACTGTAAACTCCTGTTAACTACAGTAAACTACTGTAAACTCCTGTTAACTACTGTAAACTCCTGTTAACTACTGTAAACTACAGTAGACTACAGCAAACTCCTGTAAACTACAGTAAACTACTGTAAACTACAGTTAACTCCTGTAAACTACTGTAAACTCCTGTAAACTCCTGTTAACTACAGTTAACTCCTGTAAACTCCTGTAAACTACTGTAAACTCCTGTAAACCACTGTAAACTCCTGTTAACTACTGTAAACTCCTGTAAACTACAATAAACTCCTGTAAACTACTGTAAACTCCTGTAAACTCCTGTAAACTACAATAGACTACAGCAAACTCCTGTAAACTACTGTAAACTCCTGTAAACTACAATAAACTCCTGTAAATTACTGTAAACTACAGTTAACTCCTGTAAACTCCTGTAAACTCCTGTAAACTACTGTAAACTCCTGTTAACTACAGTTAACTCCTGTAAACTACTGTAAACTACAGTTAACTACTGTAAACTCTTGTAAACTACTGTAAACTCCTGTAAACTACAGTAAACTCCTGTAAACTACTGTAAACTCTTGTAAACTCCTGTAAACTACTGTAAACTCCTGTAAACTACAATAGACTACAGCAAACTCCTGTAAACTACAGTAAACTCCTGTAAACTACTGTAAACTCCTGTAAACTACAGTAAACTACTGTAAACTACTGTAAACTACAGTAATATGAGGCTTCACATGTCTTCTAAAGCTGCTGTATTTATCTCTGTTCCTCTGCAGCTCAGTGAGGGAATCTAAAAGAAATATTTAATCTACTGATATCTAACATTAGCCTGCCTTTATGTCTGACTGTGTACTGTATTTATACTACTGACTGTATACTGTATTTATACTACAGTTATTCTCTGTGCAGTGTGTTCTGTGTTGCAGTAAACAGCCAGCGGACGGTGTTGTTGGCCGACCGGCTGACGGTGACGGTGACGGTGATGGTGTTGTTGGCCGACCGGCTGACGGTGACGGTGACGGTGTTGTTGGCCGACCGGCTGACGGTGACGGTGTTGTTGGCCAACCGGCTGACGGTGACGGTGACGGTGACGGTGACGGTGACGGTGTTGTTGGCCGACCGGCTGACGGTGACGTTGAGTGTCATGTTCCCATTTATTGAGTCTGTGTTGCCTTTCAAGGCATTTATTTAATTTTCTCACATCTTCTTTAAGCAATTATATGTAAAAAACAAGATGGAAATAATTACTTTATAGTTAAAAAGAAATTAATTTGTAAAGTTATATTATTTGTCAGTTCCTGTCATTTCACGATGTCACTTCCTTTAGAAGTCACTTCCTGTGTAGTCACTTCCTGTTGACTAACTTCCTGTTTAGCTCTACCTGGGTTTGTTGAAAGCATGGCAGATGTGAGCACAGTCCGAATTCAATCCGCTAGTATCCACATTGAAGCATCATAGAGGCAATGCCGTAAGTTGATTCATTTGATGGTAGACATGTTAAGGATCATATATTAATCAAGATTTCGTTAAAAAATGATGTTTGATAAGTTGTTTAAAAACGTTTTTGTTTACAATGGCATACAAGCTAAAACAATGCCAGTAGCCATGATAACTGCTACTAGAAGTGTATAGAGTGTATATTCATATTTACAGCTACTGTATGTGTAATATATTTAGTTAAAAAACAGACTGATATTTTTGTATCCTTTTATTTACAGTTTTCACCAACATGTCAATGAGGAATTGTGACAGTAAATGGTCAACCTTACTACGACTCTGTCTTCATTGGCTGCGGTTTAACTTGGTGTTTAGTCAGAGTTTCAACACACTGAATGAGAACACTACAGAGTCATTCCATATTTTGTCAAGTGAAGCATTTTAATCAGGATTTAAATGACGGATAAATAATAGTAAATAATGGATTTGTTCCAAAGAAGAAAGAAAAAATATTTTATGAATGATACTGAGATTTGGTTTATTTCAACCAGTTACTCTACTTTTCATATTTTGATCTCCGTCTTTCCTCACTAAAATAGAGAAGGATCAACCTCCTCTGCCTCATATATATATGTATAAACTGAGGAAATAGTTAGTAAACTTGTGTTTGGTGGATTATTTCTCTGTTGTTACAATGCTAATGGTCATTGTATTCTACATGGTTGGAAAGCCTGTTTATTTACCTTCACAATGATGTCACACTTGTAAGGATCATGCATTTGTGTGATGAACAGCACAGCTGATTATGTGGGGAGCCCCGGTGTCAATGGTAAACAGTGTATTCTCCTGTTGGTGTTGATTCTTGTTTTGAGTTGTTTGGTGGATTGGATGATTGAACTCTATCAGTAACAAGGAACAAACAAGACATATTGACTGATTGAATGGTCACCAACCTGGTCACACGTTGCTGTGGGATGGCGTTCCATTCCTCAACCAGGATTGGTTGCAGGTCAGCCAGCGTGGTTGTGTTGGTCATTCTAACACGTACAGCACGCCCAAGCTGATCCCACAAGTGTTGCGTTGGGTTGAGGTGTGGACTCTTGGCAGGCCGTTCCATTCTCTCTACTCCCACATTGTGGAGGTAGTCTGTGATAACCCTGGCTCTGTGGGGGGGGCGAGCGTTGTCATCTTGGAGGATGAAGTTAGGTCCCAGATTGTGGAGATATGGGATCAACACTGGCTGCAGAATCTCATCCCGATATCTCCCTGCATTGAGATGGCCTTCAATGATGACAAGCCTTGTTTTGCCAGTGAGGGAGATGCCCCCCCCCCCCACACCATGACACTGCCCCCACCAAAAGCTGTTACTCCATCGGTGCAACAATCAGCATAGCGTTCTCCACGTCGTCTCCATACTTTGACCTGCCATCCAACTTTGGCAGACAGAACCTGGACTCATCACTGAACATGACATTCCCCCACATGTTCAGGTTCCATTGTCTGTGTTGGAGACACCAGCGCAAACGGGCCTGACGGTGAAGGGCAGTCATTGCAGGCTTCCTGGTAGCCTTATGAGAATACACTGTTTACCATTGGAAGAGCATTTTGGAACATTTTTCTTGGGCGCTCCCCACATCATCAGCTGTGCTGCTCATCCCACAAATGCATGATCCTTACAAGTGTGACATCATTGTGAAGGTAAATAAACAGGCTTTCCAACCATGTAAACTATAATGACCATTGGCATTGATACAACAGAGAAATAATCCACCAAACACAAGTTTAACAACTTTGTTTTTCCAGTTTATATACTGTATATACATATATATACAGCCTGAATATAGACTCATAGAGAAACATTATTGAGTAGCCTCCATTTAATCATAAACACATTGGTGTTAATGAACAAAGGACATTTATGTCGTCATTGTGAGCATGTTAGCATACTAACGTTAGCATTTAGCTCAACACTGGCTTCAGTACATCCCATGCTAGTTCCTGCCGGAGCTGCTATCAAACACTCTGGTATGTAACTGTCTCATCCAGAGCAACAAGGGGATAAAAACACAGGGAATATAAACTTCTGCTCTTATCCTCTTATAGCCCAGCGGAGCTTTCTATTGACTCATGTTCTTCTTCTCAACACACCAAAGTTTCTCCGAGTGACAGAAATGTTTTTCATTTTCACTTGTTTTGTTTCATTTCAAACTCCTCTTCATTTCTTTGCAGTGAGGAATGGTCTGGTGTTTTGTCGGCAGCCCCTCAGGGATCCTCCTCGTCCTCCTCTTCTTTCTCGTCCTCGCCGTTCTTCTGGAAGTTTCTACGACGAAGGTAATGGGCCACAAACTCCTAATCAGGGCCTTTGTGGGGCTAATTGGCAGCTTTGTTTGGGCCCCATCTGTGTCCGTCCTCCCTCACAGCCAGGGGAGTAATGAGGTGTTACGTGATATGATGTCCCCCTCAGGAACCAGTTCAATGAAAGGTCCCGGGAGCTCGGGAAGAGCAGAAGCTAATGGACAGAAACGAGGGCGAAAAGACAAAGTCATAAGAGAATGATAGGGGTTTAAGTGTGATAAAGGCGATAAGGGTTTCGTCCAGGAGAGAGAAAGAAAAGAAAAGTTCCAGAGAGAAGTGGAAATTAAGACGTTGTACCAAGAGACGGATCGATAAAAAGGTTAAAGGGCCAATAGGGGGCTGAGCTGAAGTTCATTTTAGTGAACTTTCTAGTATGAAACAAATCATTTGAAAAGGCCTCGTGTACTCAATAAAGCCTCCAGCTTATAACTGAAGACTTTACTGCTTTATTCTCAACTTTCCCTCAAACTAAAGAAGCATTTTAACAATTAAAATACTCACCATCTGAAGTTTTCACTTCAAGGATTCAAGGATCAGTTATTGTACGCTAGAAAGACACAACAAAACAAAAACAGTCGTGCATTTTTTTAATTTAGCATCAGGAGGAATGTAAACGCTGGTGAGTTCTCTGGCAGATAATATGAACGACATCTTAACATTAAAGTTCGGACATCAGGGAAACATTCAATCATTGAATTAGTTGGTTCAGTAAAATGTCTGAAGGCCAAAGTCTGCAGCCATTATGGCCTCCTCATCACCGATCTCTCTTTAATCTCGACATAACGGATCGTACAGATGCTATAACGTTGGGTCACGCCAGCATTTAAAACACCTGCATTTCTCCGTGGTCCAGCCGGCCGTCGCTCTTGTCTCCGTGGTCCAGCCGGATGTCGCTCTCGTCTCTGTGGTCCAGCCGGCCATCGCTCTCGTCTCCGTGGTCCAGCCGGCCGTCGTCTCCGTGGTCCAGCCGGCCGTCGCTCTCGTCTCCATGGTCCAGCCGGCCGTCGCTCTCGTCTCCGTGGTCCAGCCGGCCGTCGCTCTCGTCTCCGTGGTCCAGCCTGCCGTCGCTCTCGTCTCCGTGGTCCATCCGGCTGTCGATCTCGTCTCCGTGGTCCAGCTAGCCGTCGCTCTCGTCTCCGTGGTCCATCTGGCCGTCTCTGTGATAGTACTGAATCAGGACCCAGGTCTGGTGACAGTACTGGATCAGGACCCAGGTCTGGTGACAGTACTGGATCGTCCCAGTCGTAGTTTTGAGGGAACGAATGGAGGAAGCCATCGTAGCTTATTAGCCGTGTCAGACATCTCGTTGTCTGGCTTTAAGACTCGTTTGGGGGTTTAGTTAAATGATTAGTTGTTTAAATTTGACAAACGTCTCATGAATTGAAATAATGAATCTGGTGTCAAACTAATTATAGAAGCAGCCGTTTTTAATAAACGTATTAATTCTCTTCATATCTTTAGTAATCATCATTTTCTCCCCAACATACGAGACCAGCCGGCTTCCTTCTGATCTGGAAGATCTTTAGTTTGCTGTGACGTCAGAGAACAAGTTGGACATGTCTCAGTCAGGTGTGTTGATGGTGTTTTATGTGATTTTCTTCAGTAATGTCTGCTGAAGCTTCTGCAGCCTCTCATCACATCATCATTTCTCTGATTTGCTTCAGACCCAGATTCCCCCGTCAGTCGGCTCTAAAGTGGAGTTTTGAAGTGTTGCTCATCAGAAATATCTCCTGCTGTCTAATTTCATCAAGCAGCGTTTTTATATTCATAGTCTCAGAAGGTTTTACAGAAGCTCAATCACCACGTTACATCTCTCTGCAGACGGTATTTTCTGTATATACTATATACTCAGAAAGGGTCATTCCTGCCGGTTGGTCATGCCAGATAATTAAACTGGAGAGAGACTCGATATCACGTCCCTTCATCTGACAGAGCTCTACTGGCGTTTAGAGAACACTTTCACCAACAATAGACTTGAAAGAAAAACATCTATTGCTTTTGGCGTTGGAAATGGGAGATCAATTCAGCTTTAAAGGGATAGTTGGTGTGTGTTTTCCAGTGGGGTTGTATGGGGTACTGATCCATAGTAGGGGTATTACTGACAGTAGATGGCGGTCTGCGCGCCCCCAGCTTGTAAAAACAGACAGGAGCACCGACGTCGGAGCACCGACACCGGAGCAAAACGATACAGCGCTGTGGACGGGGACGGCAGAAAAACTTGTTTTAGCACCTAAAAGTAAGACTCACCTAAAAAGAGAGAGTTGATTTAGTGTCCATCATCTGTTCCACACAGTGAGGCCACTACCTCTCATTAAGACGGTTAGGGTTGGGGTTGGGGTTAGGGTTAGGGGTTAGGGTTAGGGTTTAGGGTTAGGGTTAGGGTTAGGGTTAGGGTTAGGGGTTAGGGGTTAGGGTTAGGGTTAGGGTTAGGGTTAGGTAAGGGCATGATAACCACGATGATCAAATTGATCATCCTTGATCATCCTCATTAACTCTTTGTGTGAACATGACAGAGCGATGAGACCTTGACGTACCCCCCCATTTTCGGGGTCGTTCTTTCCACTGATGGCACTGACAAGTCTGTGCGACTTTCGGTTGCGAAGTTACGCAACTTTTTTATATCAAAAAATGTATATCTCTGGAACGGAAGGTCGTAGAGACTCACAACCATGACAGGCGTGTTCAGCGTGGTCGAATTATGTCAGACAGAGCACGTTTCCAAGTGTCTACGACGTTCGGTTCGGGAGATATTCGAGAAAAACGTTAAATGTTTCAGAAACATCTTGTAGTGAACTGTTTAATTGTTAAATGTTTCAGAAACATCCTGTAGTGAACTGTTTAACTGTTAAATGTTTCAGAAACATCCTGTAGTGAACTGTTTAACTGTTAAATGTTTCAGAAACATCTAGTAGTGAACTGTTTAACTGTTAAATGGGTTGGGGTTGGGGTTGGGGTTAGGGGTTAGGGGTTAGGGTTTAGGGTTTAGGGTTTAGGGTTAAGGGTTAGGGTTAGGGTTAGGGTTAGGTAAGGGCATGATAACCACGATGATCAAATTGATCATCCTTGATCATCCTCATTAACTCTTTGTGTGAACATGACAGAGCGATGAGACCTTGACGTACCCCCCCATTTTCGGGGTCGTTCTTTCCACTGATGGCACTGACAAGTCTGTGCGACTTTCGGTTGCGAAGTTACGCAACTTTTTTATATCAAAAAATGTATATCTCTGGAACGGAAGGTCGTAGAGACTCACAACCATGACAGGCGTGTTCAGCGTGGTCGAATTATGTCAGACAGAGCACGTTTCCAAGTGTCTACGACGTTCGGTTCGGGAGATATTCGAGAAAAACGTTAAATGTTTCAGAAACATCTTGTAGTGAACTGTTTAATTGTTAAATGTTTCAGAAACATCCTGTAGTGAACTGTTTAACTGTTAAATGTTTCAGAAACATCTTGTAGTGAACTGTTTAACTGTTAAATGTTTCAGAAACATCTTGTAGTGAACTGTTTAATTGTTAAATGTTTCAGAAACATCCTGTAGTGAACTGTTTAACTGTTAAATGTTTCAGAAACATCTAGTAGTGAACTGTTTAACTGTTAAATGGGTTGGGGTTGGGGTTGGGGTTGGGGTTAGGGGTTAGGGGTTAGGGTTAGGGTTAGGGTTAGGTAAGGGCATGATAACCACGATGATCAAATTGATCATCCTTGATCATCCTCATTAACTCTTTGTGTGAACATGACAGAGCGATGAGACCTTGACGTACCCCCCCATTTTCGGGGTCGTTCTTTCCACTGATGGCACTGACAAGTCTGTGCGACTTTCGGTTGCGAAGTTACGCAACTTTTTTATATCAAAAAATGTATATCTCTGGAACGGAAGGTCGTAGAGACTCACAACCACGACAGGCGTGTTCAGCGTGGTCGAATTATGTCAGACAGAGCACGTTTCCAAGTGTCTACGACGTTCGGTTCGGGAGATATTCGAGAAAAACGTTAAATGTTTCAGAAACATCTTGTAGTGAACTGTTTAATTGTTTAATGTTTCAGAAACATCCTGTAGTGAACTGTTTAATTGTTTAATGTTTCAGAAACATCTAGTAGTGAACTGTTAAATGTTTCAGAAACATCCTGTAGTGAACTGTTTAACTGTTAAATGTTTCAGAAACATCCTGTAGTGAACTGTTTAACTGTTAAATGTTTCAGAAACATCCTGTAGTGAACTGTTTAATGTTTCAGAAACATCTAGTAGTGAACTGTTTAACTGTTAAATGGGTTAGGGTTAGGTTAAGGGGATAAAAACTTCATCTGGAAATAGGGTTAGGGGTTAGGGGTTAGGGGTTAGGGTTAGGGTTAGGGTTAGGGTTTAGGGTTAGGGTTAGGGTTAGGGTTAGGGTTAGGTAAGGGCATGATAACCACGATGATCAAATTGATCATCCTTGATCATCCTCATTAACTCTTTGTGTGAACATGACAGAGCGATGAGACCTTGACGTACCCCCCCATTTTCGGGGTCGTTCTTTCCACTGATGGCACTGACAAGTCTGTGCGACTTTCGGTTGCGAAGTTACACAACTTTTTTATATCAAAAAATGTATATCTCTGGAACGGAAGGTCGTAGAGACTCACAACCACGACAGGCGTGTTCAGCGTGGTCGAATTATGTCAGACAGAGCACGTTTCCAAGTGTCTACGACGTTCGGTTCGGGAGATATTCGAGAAAAACGTTAAATGTTTCAGAAACATCTTGTAGTGAACTGTTTAATTGTTAAATGTTTCAGAAACATCCTGTAGTGAACTGTTTAACTGTTAAATGTTTCAGAAACATCCTGTAGTGAACTGTTTAACTGTTAAATGTTTCAGAAACATCCTGTAGTGAACTGTTTAACTGTTAAATGTTTCAGAAACATCCTGTAGTGAAGTGTTTAATTGTTTAATGTTTCAGAAACATCTAGTAGTGAACTGTTTAACTGTTAAATGTTTCAGAAACATCCTGTAGTGAACTGTTTAATTGTTTAATGTTTCAGAAACATCTAGTAGTGAACTGTTTAACTGTTAAATGGGTTAGGGTTAGGGTTAGGGTTAGGTTAAGGGGATAAAAACTTCATCTGGAAATAGGGTTAGGGTTAGGGTTAGGGTTAGGGTTAGGTTTGGGTTATGGTTGGGGTTGATAGATCCGGTGGAGGTTTGTTTGCACTGGCCTAAAGATCTGTATGTAAGTGTGTGTGGCTGTATGATGCTTAATGTGTGAGCTGGTTCCTGTTCCTGTCGTGATGGATGGGTGAGGTGGCTGGAGCAGCTCTCTGCCCCGGGAGACCCGGGTTCGACTCCCAGATGAGGCGGAGGACCAGGATGTGGTTAGGGCCCAGGGTTAGGGTTAGGGTAAGAGGGTGGGGTAAGATGGTTGAGTCAGGGCAAGGTTAGGGGGTTGGGGTTCAAGTAGGGGGTTAGGGTTAGGGTAAGGTGGTAGGGTTAGGGTAAGAAGGTAGGGTCAGGGTAAGGTTAGGGGGTTGGGGTTCAAGTAGGGGGTTAGGGTTAGGGTTAGGGTAAGAAGGTAGGGTCAGGGTAAGGTTAGGTGGTTTGGGTTCAGGTAGGGTTAGGGTTAGGATAAGGGGGTGGGTAAGGGTTAAGGTTTAGGGATTAAATCAGGAAGTACTGACGCAACTGTCTAAGGATAAACTTGGCTGTGGTGGGCGTCCAGGTGCGATTGTCCGATTCCGTTATGAAGTCCTGGGGTGGGATTGCAGGGATATGTTGAAGAGTGCTGATGACCTTGTTGATGTGGGTGAGGGTGCTCTTGTGTTTGGGGCTGAGGTTTGGGGAGAAGTTGATGAGGGGTACATATACATCGGCGCGAGGGAAGGTGCTGGTTGCAGTTTTCATCATGATTTGCAGTTGTTTGACAGCGACCTTGGGGTCCTGGATCCTGTCATTAAGGCCAACTGCGAGGATGACGAATGAAGTGTTGTGGTTGGGTGCTGTCCTTCTAAAAAGCTGATAGAATTTCCGGAAGTTGGCAGAGGGGTAGCTGTCGAGTTGTAGATCCGTTTTGGAGTGAGATGGGAATCTGCTGATGCGGCCGTCGCCCAATACCAAGTATGTCGCCTGTGTTGTGATGGTCCAATCGTCGGGTCTGGTGTTGTGGCAGGTGGGTATACAGGGGCCTGGGGAGTAGCTTATGTCGGGGTCGAAGGAGGGGTTGTAGGTGGGATCTAGGGTGATGGACTCCAGCTCTGAGGTAGCGGTGGCTTCCAGAGAGGCCAAGGCAAGCGGCGCGACCCCAAAAGAGTGCTGAGTGGAGGGCTCAGATAGGGCTTTCAGAGTGGCAGTGTTAGCCTTTGGAGTCCCAGTCATCATGGGTGTAGCCTCCTGCAGCTGCTCAATTGGGGCCCGCCGCCCGACAAGGCCAGTCCGGTCACCAGCACCACCTGTGGGTGTGAGAGGGAGAGGAGAGATGGTGTCAATGGTTATGACTGCAAGGTTGTGCTTACTGTGAATGGTGGGGGATGTTATTGTATCCAGGCTAGGGGCCTTGTGGTTGGCAGGGTAGATGGGGCTGATCTCCTGGGTGGTCTGGTTGGGAATCCTCTTGGTCCGCTGTGGAAGTGGAGATGAGGTTTCTACCGGACCGGGGACCTGTTGGGGTGTCCGGGGCAGTGAAGGGGCAGGTGCTGAGGAGGGAGGGGTCCGTTTGGTGAAGGATATGGTGAGTTGCTTCTGTGGGCGGGGGGCCTGTGGTGGGTCCGGTGGTGGGTCCGGTGGGGGCTGGTTGGGTGCAGGAATGGGTCCTCGAGTTGGTGGTGGGGTAGGGAGCAGGGGTTCCCGGTTAGCCTGCTGGTGGTGTCGGGTGATGTGTTGGGATCCAAGGGAAAGGGGGTTAGGGGTTAGGGTTAGGGTTAGGGTTAGGGTTTAGGGTTAGGGTTAGGGTTAGGGTTAGGGTTAGGGGTTAGGGGTTAGGGTTAGGGTTAGGTAAGGGCATGATAACCACGATGATCAAATTGATCATCCTTGATCATCCTCATTAACTCTTTGTGTGAACATGACAGAGCGATGAGACCTTGACGTACCCCCCCATTTTCGGGGTCGTTCTTTCCACTGATGGCACTGACAAGTCTGTGCGACTTTCGGTTGCGAAGTTACGCAACTTTTTTATATCAAAAAATGTATATCTCTGGAACGGAAGGTCGTAGAGACTCACAACCACGACAGGCGTGTTCAGCGTGGTCGAATTATGTCAGACAGAGCACGTTTCCAAGTGTCTACGACGTTCGGTTCGGGAGATATTCGAGAAAAACGTTAAATGTTTCAGAAACATCTTGTAGTGAACTGTTTAATTGTTAAATGTTTCAGGAACATCCTGTAGTGAACTGTTTAACTGTTAAATGTTTCAGAAACATCTTGTAGTGAACTGTTTAATTGTTAAATGTTTCAGAAACATCTAGTAGTGAAGTGTTTAATTGTTTAATGTTTCAGAAACATCTAGTAGTGAACTGTTTAACTGTTAAATGGGTTAGGGTTAGGGTTAGGGTTAGGTTAAGGGGATAAAAACTTCATCTGGAAATAGGGTTAGGGTTAGGGTTAGGGTTAGGGTTAGGTTTGGGTTATGGTTGGGGTTGATAGATCCGGTGGAGGTTTGTTTGCACTGGCCTAAAGATCTGTATGTAAGTGTGTGTGGCTGTATGATGCTTAATGTGTGAGCTGGTTCCTGTTCCTGTCGTGATGGATGGGTGAGGTGGCTGGAGCAGCTCTCTGCCCCGGGAGACCCGGGTTCGACTCCCAGATGAGGCGGAGGACCAGGATGTGGTTAGGGCCCAGGGTTAGGGTTAGGGTTAGGGTAAGAGGGTGGGGTAAGATGGTTGAGTCAGGGCAAGGTTAGGGGGTTGGGGTTCAAGTAGGGGGTTAGGGTTAGGGTTAGGGTTAGGGTTAGGTAAGGGCATGATAACCACGATGATCAAATTGATCATCCTTGATCATCCTCATTAACTCTTTGTGTGAACATGACAGAGCGATGAGACCTTGACGTACCCCCCCATTTTCGGGGTCGTTCTTTCCACTGATGGCACTGACAAGTCTGTGCGACTTTCGGTTGCGAAGTTACGCAACTTTTTTATATCAAAAAATGTATATCTCTGGAACGGAAGGTCGTAGAGACTCACAACCACGACAGGCGTGTTCAGCGTGGTCGAATTATGTCAGACAGAGCACGTTTCCAAGTGTCTACGACGTTCGGTTCGGGAGATATTCGAGAAAAACGTTCGGCTAGGGTTAGGGTTAGGGTTAAGCCTAGGTAAGGGCATGATAACCACGATGATCAAATTGATCATCCTTGATCATCCTCATTAACTCTTTGTGTGAACATGACAGAGCGATGAGACCTTGACGTACCCCCCCATTTTCGGGGTCGTTCTTTCCACTGATGGCACTGACAAGTCTGTGCGACTTTCGGTTGCGAAGTTACGCAACTTTTTTATATCAAAAAATGTATATCTCTGGAACGGAAGGTCGTAGAGACTCACAACCACGACAGGCGTGTTCAGCGTGGTCGAATTATGTCAGACAGAGCACGTTTCCAAGTGTCTACGACGTTCGGTTCGGGAGATATTCGAGAAAAACGTTAAATGTTTCAGAAACATCTTGTAGTGAACTGTTTAATTGTTAAATGTTTCAGGAACATCCTGTAGTGAACTGTTTAACTGTTAAATGTTTCAGAAACATCTTGTAGTGAACTGTTTAATTGTTAAATGTTTCAGAAACATCTAGTAGTGAAGTGTTTAATTGTTTAATGTTTCAGAAACATCTAGTAGTGAACTGTTTAACTGTTAAATGGGTTAGGGTTAGGGTTAGGGTTAGGTTAAGGGGATAAAAACTTCATCTGGAAATAGGGTTAGGGTTAGGGTTAGGGTTAGGGTTAGGTTTGGGTTATGGTTGGGGTTGATAGATCCGGTGGAGGTTTGTTTGCACTGGCCTAAAGATCTGTATGTAAGTGTGTGTGGCTGTATGATGCTTAATGTGTGAGCTGGTTCCTGTTCCTGTCGTGATGGATGGGTGAGGTGGCTGGAGCAGCTCTCTGCCCCGGGAGACCCGGGTTCGACTCCCAGATGAGGCGGAGGACCAGGATGTGGTTAGGGCCCAGGGTTAGGGTTAGGGTTAGGGTAAGAGGGTGGGGTAAGATGGTTGAGTCAGGGCAAGGTTAGGGGGTTGGGGTTCAAGTAGGGGGTTAGGGTTAGGGTTAGGGTTAGGGTTAGGTAAGGGCATGATAACCACGATGATCAAATTGATCATCCTTGATCATCCTCATTAACTCTTTGTGTGAACATGACAGAGCGATGAGACCTTGACGTACCCCCCCATTTTCGGGGTCGTTCTTTCCACTGATGGCACTGACAAGTCTGTGCGACTTTCGGTTGCGAAGTTACGCAACTTTTTTATATCAAAAAATGTATATCTCTGGAACGGAAGGTCGTAGAGACTCACAACCACGACAGGCGTGTTCAGCGTGGTCGAATTATGTCAGACAGAGCACGTTTCCAAGTGTCTACGACGTTCGGTTCGGGAGATATTCGAGAAAAACGTTAAATGTTTCAGAAACATCTAGTAGTGAACTGTTTAATTGTTAAATGTTTCAGGAACATCCTGTAGTGAACTGTTTAACTGTTAAATGTTTCAGAAACATCTTGTAGTGAACTGTTTAATTGTTAAATGTTTCAGAAACATCCTGTAGTGAACTGTTTAACTGTTAAATGTTTCAGAAACATCCTGTAGTGAACTGTTTAACTGTTAAATGTTTCAGAAACATCCTGTAGTGAACTGTTTAACTGTTAAATGTTTCAGAAACATCCTGTAGTGAAGTGTTTAATTGTTTAATGTTTCAGAAACATCTAGTAGTGAACTGTTTAACTGTTAAATGTTTCAGAAACATCCTGTAGTGAACTGTTTAATTGTTTAATGTTTCAGAAACATCTAGTAGTGAACTGTTTAACTGTTAAATGGGTTAGGGTTAGGGTTAGGGTTAGGTTAAGGGGATAAAAACTTCATCTGGAAATAGGGTTAGGGTTAGGGTTAGGGTTAGGTTTAGGTTTGGGTTATGGTTGGGGTTGATAGATCCGGTGGAGGTTTGTTTGCACTGGCCTAAAGATCTGTATGTAAGTGTGTGTGGCTGTATGATGCTTAATGTGTGAGCTGGTTCCTGTTCCTGTCGTGATGGATGGGTGAGGTGGCTGGAGCAGCTCTCTGCACCGGGAGACCCGGGTTCGACTCCCAGATGAGGCGGAGGACCAGGATGTGGTTAGGGCC
>NW_027428238.1:0-2500 GCF_043250625.1 Sebastes fasciatus | reverse complement strand
AGGGTTTAGGTTAAAAGGTTAGGGTTAGGGGTTAGGGTTAGGGTTAGGGTTAGGGTTAGGGTTAGGGTTAGGGTTAGGTTAGGGTTAGGGTTAGGGTTAGGGTTAGGGTTAGGGTTAGGGTTAGGGTTAGGGTTAGGGTTAGGGTTAGGGTTAGGGTTAGGGTTAGGGTTAGGGTTAGGGTTAGGGTTAGGGTTAGGGTTAGGGTTAGGTTAGGGTTAGGGTTAGGGTTAGGGTTAGGGTTAGGGTTAGGGTTAGGGTTAGGGTTAGGGTTAGGGTTAGGGTTAGGGTTAGGGTTAGGGTTAGGGTTAGGGTTAGGGTTAGGGTTAGGGTTAGGGTTAGGGTTAGGGTTAGGGTTAGGGTTAGGGTTAGGGTTAGGGTTAGGGTTAGGGTTAGGGTTAGGGTTAGGGTTAGGTTAGGGTTAGGGTTAGGGTTAGGGTTAGGGTTAGGGTTAGGGTTAGGGTTAGGGTTAGGGTTAGGGTTAGGGTTAGGGTTAGGGTTAGGGGTTAGGGTTAGGGTTAGGGTTAGGGTTAGGGTTAGGGTTAGGGTTAGGGTTAGGGTTAGGGTTAGGGTTAGGGTTAGGGTTAGGGTTAGGGTTAGGGTTAGGGTTAGGGTTAGGGTTAGGGTTAGGGTTAGGTTAGGGTTAGGGTTAGGGTTAGGGTTAGGGTTAGGGTTAGGGTTAGGGTTAGGGTTAGGGTTAGGGTTTAGGGTTAGGGTTAGGGTTAGGGTTAGGGTTAGGGTTAGGGTTAGGGTTAGGGTTAGGGTTAGGGTTAGGGTTAGGGTTAGGGTTAGGGTTAGGGTTAGGGTTAGGGTTAGGGTTAGGGTTAGGGGTTAGGGTTAGGGTTAGGGTTAGGGTTAGGGTTAGGGTTAGGCGTTGGGTTAGGGACCCCTAGGGTTAGGGTTAGGGTTAGGGTTAGGGTTAGGGTTAGGGTTAGGGTTAGGGTTAGGGTTAGGGTTAGGGTTAGGGTTAGGGTTAGGGTTAGGGTTAGGGTTAGGGTTAGGGTTAGGGTTAGGGTTAGGGTTAGGGTTAGGGTTAGGGTTAGGGTTAGGGTTAGGGTTAGGGTTAGGGTTAGGGTTAGGGTTAGGGTTAGGGTTAGGGTTAGGGTTAGGGTTAGGGTTAGGGTTAGGGTTAGGGTTAGGGTTAGGGTTAGGGTTAGGGTTAGGGTTAGGGTTAGGGTTAGGGTTAGGGTTAGGGTTAGGGTTAGGGTTAGGGTTAGGGTTAGGGTTAGGGTTAGGGTTAGGGTTAGGGTTAGGGTTAGGGTTAGGGTTAGGGTTAGGGTTAGGGTTAGGGTTAGGGTTAGGGTTAGGGTTAGGGTTAGGGTTAGGGTTAGGGTTAGGGTTAGGGTTAGGGTTAGGGTTAGGGTTAGGGTTAGGGTTAGGGTTAGGGTTAGGGTTAGGGTTAGGGTTAGGGTTAGGGTTAGGGTTAGGGTTAGGGTTAGGGTTAGGGTTAGGGTTAGGGTTAGGGTTAGGGTTAGGGTTAGGGTTAGGGTTAGGGTTAGGGTTAGGGTTAGGGTTAGGGTTAGGGTTAGGGTTAGGGTTAGGGTTAGGGTTAGGGTTAGGGTTAGGGTTAGGGTTAGGGTTAGGGTTAGGGTTAGGGTTAGGGTTAGGGTTAGGGTTAGGGTTAGGGTTAGGGTTAGGGTTAGGGTTAGGGTTAGGGTTAGGGTTAGGGTTAGGGTTAGGGTTAGGGTTAGGGTTAGGGTTAGGGTTAGGGTTAGGGTTAGGGTTAGGGTTAGGGTTAGGGTTAGGGTTAGGGTTAGGGTTAGGGTTAGGGTTAGGGTTAGGGTTAGGGTTAGGGTTAGGGTTAGGGTTAGGGTTAGGGTTAGGGTTAGGGTTAGGGTTAGGGTTAGGGTTAGGGTTAGGGTTAGGGTTAGGGTTAGGGTTAGGGTTAGGGTTAGGGTTAGGGTTAGGGTTAGGGTTAGGGTTAGGGTTAGGGTTAGGGTTAGGGTTAGGGTTAGGGTTAGGGTTAGGGTTAGGGTTAGGGTTAGGGTTAGGGTTAGGGTTAGGGTTAGGGTTAGGGTTAGGGTTAGGGTTAGGGTTAGGGTTAGGGTTAGGGTTAGGGTTAGGGTTAGGGTTAGGGTTAGGGTTAGGGTTAGGGTTAGGGTTAGGGTTAGGGTTAGGGTTAGGGTTAGGGTTAGGGTTAGGGTTAGGGTTAGGGTTAGGGTTAGGGTTAGGGTTAGGGTTAGGGTTAGGGTTAGGGTTAGGGTTAGGGTTAGGGTTAGGGTTAGGGTTAGGGTTAGGGTTAGGGTTAGGGTTAGGGTTAGGGTTAGGGTTAGGGTTAGGGTTAGGGTTAGGGTTAGGGTTAGGGTTAGGGTTAGGGTTAGGGTTAGGGTTAGGGTTAGGGTTAGGGTTAGGGTTAGGGTTAGGGTTAGGGTTAGGGTTAGGGTTAGGGTTAGGGTTAGGGTTAGGGTTAGGGTTAGGGTTAGGGTTAGGGTTAGGGTTAGGGTTAGGGTTAGGGTTAGGGTTAGGGTTAGGGTTAGGGTTAGGGTTAGGGTTAGGGTTAGGG
>NW_027428237.1:52806-60306 GCF_043250625.1 Sebastes fasciatus | reverse complement strand
ACCTACCACCCAACAGCTGTCAGACCAATTCCACTGGTGTCCCTGTGCTCCCATGATTCATTGCACCGCTGGTAGATTTCAGGTTCAGTGGAGAGTTGTGTGTCTGTGCTGTGAGATATGATATGTGTGGGTGGGTGTGTGTGGACGTATCTTTAATTCCCAGGACTGTCAGGAACTGAACTCACCAGGAGCTAAAAGTTTGTGTTTGATTTACAGCACATGAACCGTGATGATGAGGCGAATCACAACAATGATAGATTAAAAAGCGGCGGCGCGGTTTGTAATTTTTACATCCGATGAGACGGCAACAACAAAGAGGCATCATGTCAATCTTTGTAATTTCCTGTTGTGTGACTGTTTGAGTGGATGAAGCAGAGGTGGAAAGATTAACGTTGAAATCAGGCTGCGTCTGACTAGTCTGGTTATTATTCCTTCAAAAAAATCACTGAAATGATAAATCAATCATCAAAATAGTCGCGGATTAATTTTCTGTTCAGCAACTAATTCTGTTCATCAGCTCTGCTTTGGAAATGTGTTAAAATGGAGAAAGGTGGTTTTAATAATAATAATACCAATAATAATAAATTAAACTTATATAGTGCTTTTAAAGATCTCAAAGACGCTTTACACTATCGGGGGGAAGTTTTAGTGCAGTCATCTTTAGTTTAAACAGCTTCTTCATCAGAAGGTGACGGCTTGGTTTCAGATTGTTAGATCTGACTATGGTGCTGTAGTTTGAACTATGTAGACATGCAGAGATGGAAACTACAAAGTAATGAGGACCTACAGACATTTTTCTGCTTAAGTACGTAATATACTCGGCTCGCTGCAGCTCTCTTTACCCTCGTTATTTTTAGACCAGTCAGTAAGTCAGTGAAACAACTTTGTGTTAATGTGTTGTTAAATTTCTCCTCCGCTGATCTAATATCATCACAATAACCAGATCCTCTGTTTGACCGTTCTCTCTGATAGATCCTGTGCAGCCAAATTGCACAAAAAGGCGTGTGAATAACACAATGTTACGCCCCATTCTAGGGTGTGGAAGCGCAACATAAATTTGGGGGCTCGTCCGGGAGATTTTTACTAGTACAACGCTACAAAATGCGGATGAAAAGATTGGTTTAACGAGGAGGATCGAAGCAAACACCCGACAGCCATCGACCTCGTTTCAGCTGTGTTTTCCCGGAAGTTAAATAAGCCTACCCGCAAGGGAAAAGCTTGTAATTCCAGGACCAGACTACACGATATGTTTGTCGGTTACGACTGAGAGTCATAAATTCTTGTTGTGACTTGGCCGCGACACATGACAGACTACACGTCGGTCCCCTGTTCCGACAACACACACTCTCCCAGCACCGCCATCTTAATATATGCCGGCTTGCTCAAGCCTCCCTGGACCCGACCATGTAAAGGGGCCCACGAGGCTCCAGGAGAAAACAATCAAAATATAATTCACAGGGAGAAGAGAAAGCGGGCGCTCAACAGGATGCTCCATGAGGCAAAGATGCAACGGCGGTGGTGTTTTCTTTACTCTGATACAACCTAGATTGAATATCCTACCGTGAGGTCCGGCAGCAGTTGAAGGTCCAATGACATCATTCTGCATAATAAGTAGCCTTCTGTTTACAGCTGTGTGCGTTTGTGCTCAGCCGATCAGATTCACGGCCGTGATGGAACACGTCGCTAAAAGCAAAAAAACAAAAAAATCTGACATGCTAGACTTTCTGTCGGGACGTCTTGAGGCGTCCCAGACACGGCGTCAGTTGTCGTGAACTATGAAACTCTACACCAGAAAAAAACCATTGAATGTCGCACACGGCCATCATTTATTCCCGATCCGAGTCGACACCCTACGACGGCCGTGTCAGGCTCTAATCGGGTTGATATTGTGTAGTCTGAACCGGGTATTATAAGATCACCGTTTTTGCTTTAGGCGTGTCATTTTCACACCATGTAGTCTGTACTGACTGCAGTGTAAGTAAAACCGGTTGAATATGTTACGCTCAGAGCTAGTGACGTAGAATATAAAAATGAGGTCCAACAAACACAGGACTTTCAACCAGGAGACCGGCGTTTGGTTTTGTGTCTGTGACGTGTTTTACGTACTGATGTTACGTTGTTTTCGTACGTATTTTACTTAGTTTCCGTACTTATTTTAAGCCCAACCGTGACATTCTTTCTTAACCTAACTTAGTGGTTTTGTGCCCCCTGCTGGTGCTTCACCCTCATACTGGCGGGTAACATTCACGCCCCGGCGAGGCACAAAACGTGACCCTGACGTGCTGTCCTCTGGTGGACGGGCACGAAATGTAGATAAAGTTCCTGAGTTTCTAAAAAGGTTCCAGGAAAACATCCTTCACTTGAAAAAGGCTGATCGTGTAGCAGAGAACAAGTGTGTGTGTGTGTGTGTGTGTGTGTGTGTCATAGACAGAGATGTATGAGCTGGAACAGAAAACAATGTAGAAACCAAACAAGCACCACTGCTGCAGGGAGAGATCTATACACACCCTTAATTGATGACTGAGCAGTGTGTGTGCGTGTGCGTGTGTGTGTGTGTGTGTGTGTGTAGTATTGACGTAGCGGCGCTCTCTCCAGACCTGAGCTCAATAAGCCCTGACTTCAAACAAACAGCTACCACTTCACACAGGAGGAAGAGGAGAGGAGGTAAAAATAAATGAGGAAGGAGGAGTGAGGCGCTGTAGAAGAACAGAGGAAAACAAGTGATGTGGTGAGAAAGAGGGAAGAAGGAAGGACAGGAAATGAGAGGACAGGTGAGGATGGAGGGAACACAGACATATATACATAGACGCCACATTGACTCCTGGATCGTACGTCAACGTGGGCGCCATATTGGACCTGGCGAGACCGGCCTAAGACGCTAAGTTTGTGGAGTGATCTTGTTTTCTGACGTCTACCCGTCAACTCTCCGTCTCTCTCTCTGAGGACTCTCCGTCTCTCTCTCAGAGACTCTCCGTCTCTCTCTCAGAGACTCTCCGTCTCTCTCTCAGAGAACTCTCCGTCTCTCTCTCAGAGGACTCTCCGTCTCTCTCTCTGAGAACTCTCCGTCTCTCTCTCAGAGACTCTCCGTCTCTCTCTCAGAGGACTCTCCGTCTCTCTCTCAGAGGACTCTCCGTCTCTCTCTCTGAGAACTCTCCGTCTCTCTCTCTGAGAACTCTCCGTCTCTCTCTCAGAGACTCTCCGTCTCTCTCTCAGAGACTCTCCGTCTCTCTCTCTGAGAACTCTCCGTCTCTCTCTCTGAGAACTCTCCGTCTCTCTCTCAGAGAACTCTCCGTCTCTCTCTCTGAGGACTCTCCGTCTCTCTCTCAGAGGACTCTCCGTCTCTCTCTCAGAGGACTCTCCGTCTCTCTCTCAGAGAACTCTCCGTCTCTCTCTCAGAGGACTCTCCGTCTCTCTCTCTGAGGACTCTCCGTCTCTCTCTCAGAGACTCTCCGTCTCTCTCTCAGAGACTCTCCGTCTCTCTCTCTGAGGACTCTCCGTCTCTCTCTCAGAGACTCTCCGTCTCTCTCTCAGAGAACTCTCCGTCTCTCTCTCAGAGAACTCTCCGTCTCTCTCTCTGAGGACTCTCCGTCTCTCTCTCAGAGACTCTCCGTCTCTCTCTCAGAGAACTCTCCGTCTCTCTCTCAGAGAACTCTCCGTCTCTCTCTCAGAGGACTCTCCGTCTCTCTCTCAGAGGACTCTCCGTCTCTCTCTCTGAGGACTCTCCGTCTCTCTCTCTGAGGACTCTCCGTCTCTCTCTCAGAGGACTCTCCGTCTCTCTCTCAGAGGACTCTCCGTCTCTCTCTCAGAGGACTCTCCGTCTCTCTCTCAGAGGACTCTCCGTCTCTCTCTCAGAGGACTCTCCGTCTCTCTCTCAGAGAACTCTCCGTCTCTCTCTCTGAGAACTCTCCGTCTCTCTCTCAGAGGACTCTCCGTCTCTCTCTCAGAGGACTCTCCGTCTCTCTCTCAGAGACTCTCCGTCTCTCTCTCAGAGACTCTCCGTCTCTCTCTCAGAGGACTCTCCGTCTCTCTCTCAGAGAACTCTCCGTCTCTCTCTCTGAGAACTCTCCGTCTCTCTCTCAGAGGACTCTCCGTCTCTCTCTCTGAGGACTCTCCGTCTCTCTCTCAGAGGACTCTCCGTCTCTCTCTCAGAGACTCTCCGTCTCTCTCTCAGAGACTCTCCGTCTCTCTCTCAGAGACTCTCCGTCTCTCTCTCAGAGACTCTCCGTCTCTCTCTCAGAGGACTCTCCGTCTCTCTCTCAGAGGACTCTCCGTCTCTCTCTCAGAGACTCTCCGTCTCTCTCTCAGAGACTCTCCGTCTCTCTCTCAGAGACTCTCCGTCTCTCTCTCAGAGGACTCTCCGTCTCTCTCTCAGAGGACTCTCCGTCTCTCTCTCAGAGGACTCTCCGTCTCTCTCTCTGAGAACTCTCCGTCTCTCTCTCAGAGACTCTCCGTCTCTCTCTCAGAGACTCTCCGTCTCTCTCTCAGAGAACTCTCCGTCTCTCTCTCAGAGAACTCTCCGTCTCTCTCTCTGAGAACTCTCCGTCTCTCTCTCAGAGACTCTCCGTCTCTCTCTCAGAGACTCTCCGTCTCTCTCTCTGAGGACTCTCCGTCTCTCTCTCAGAGGACTCTCCGTCTCTCTCTCAGAGACTCTCCGTCTCTCTCTCAGAGACTCTCCGTCTCTCTCTCAGAGGACTCTCCGTCTCTCTCTCAGAGGACTCTCCGTCTCTCTCTCAGAGGACTCTCCGTCTCTCTCTCAGAGACTCTCCGTCTCTCTCTCAGAGGACTCTCCGTCTCTCTCTCTGAGACTCTCCGTCTCTCTCTCAGAGGACTCTCCGTCTCTCTCTCAGAGACTCTCCGTCTCTCTCTCAGAGGACTCTCCGTCTCTCTCTCTCTTTCTGTTTGCATACATTTTCACTAATTAATTATCATTATCAAAATATATCAAACTGCATTTTCTCTAGATCAGGTTTATAATCTTGTTATCTCTGAAGTAGAGAAGACGTCAGTTCAATGAACCTTGATGTTTTTTTTATCTATAACAGAAACTCTCAGTGCAGTTCCTCCTGATTAAAGCAGAATTTGAAGCATCGAGCGTCTCCACCTCTCCGAGAAACTTCTCTTCTTTCCAAGTCGCTCTGATAAAGGACGCCTCCGCCACCACGAGTTGGTGACCTGAAGACAACGACATGGTTGGTGGTGACCTGAAGATAACGAGATGGTTGGTGGTGACCTGAAGTTAACTAGATGGTTGGTGGTGACCTGAAGATACCGAGATGGTTGATGGTGACCTGAAGATAACGAGATGGTTGGTGGTGACCTGAAGACAATGACATGGTTGGTGGTGACCTGAAGATAACGAGATGGTTGGTGGTGACCTGAAGATAACCAGATGGTTGGTGGTGACCTGAAGACAACGAGATGGTTGGTGGTGACCTGAAGATAACGAGATGGTTGGTGGTGACCTGAAGTTAACTAGATGGTTGGTGGTGACCTGAAGATACCGAGATGGTTGGTGGTGACCTGAAGTTAACTAGATGGTTGGTGGTGACCTGAAGATAACCAGATGGTTGGTGGTGACCTGAAGTTAACTAGATGGTTGGTGGTGACCTGAAGATAACCAGATGGTTGGTGGTGACCTGAAGACAACGAGATGGTTGGTGGTGACCTGAAGACAACGAGATGGTTGGTGGTGACCTGAAGATAACGAGATGGTTGGTGGTGACCTGAAGTTAACTAGATGGTTGGTGGTGACCTGAAGATAACGAGATGGTTGATGGTGACCTGAAGACAACGAGATGGTTGGTGGTGACCTGAAGATAACCAGATGGTTGGTGGTGACCTGAAGATAACGAGATGGTTGGTGGTGACCTGAAGATAACCAGATGGTTGGTGGTGACCTGAAGATAACCAGATGGTTGGTGGTGACCTGAAGATAACCAGATGGTTGGTGGTGACCTGAAGATAACGAGATGGTTGGTGGTGACCTGAAGATAACCAGATGGTTGGTGGTGACCTGAAGACAACGAGATGGTTGGTGGTGACCTGAAGATAACCAGATGGTTGGTGGTGACCTGAAGTTAACTAGATGGTTGGTGGTGACCTGAAGATAACGAGTGTTTGATACGTGGTTGTGGCTCAGAGACTAGTTGGCAGCTGTAGTTGAGAGAACAGGATTAGAGGATGTAGATCAGCTCTGTCCTGCTGTGAGTCATTTAAAGAAGAAACATGGTTGTTTTTGTGACCTGAAACTCATCCCACCTTCTTCAGTTCTCCATGTCTACTCTGTGTAATCTGTCTCCTGGGTGCTCGTCTCTCGTCTCTCGTCTGTTTCTGTCGGATGTTTTGAATTTCACAGTCCGTCTGAGCTTCATGATGCTTAATCTGGAACCTTATAATGCATATTTATATGTTTGTCTTATTGCTGCAGAGGATTTGTTTGGCCTGTTTTGCATGAAAAAGAATCATCATTATCCGCGTGCTTTACTATTCACCCTTTTATTTATGTACCTTATTGAACATTATTCAGCTAGACGGTTCTCTGGAGATCTGGATCTCTTCTTTTAGACCAAACATGATGTTACAGAACCGACATCCACCGAAGGAAGAAGAATAAAGGAAGAAAGAGGAACTAGTGTTGCACAATATATACCGATACTAGAAAGGTATCGCGACACACTGCCGCTAAAAACAATACGATACCGATATGATAATCTCCTCTCAGCCTTAAAACCCACTGGTGTAACCTGAGCCAGATGAAGGATTAGGACAGCTGCCGACTCCTCCTCTTTAATCTGCCTTGAGAAGAAGAAGAAGAAGAAGAGATGTAAAATAATGGAGAGATCACATTTGTTGTGCTGCTTTGTTCCCGTGGTGATGCATCACAGTATAATGGAGGGCTGACTTGTGTGTGTTTGTATGTGAGAAAGAGGTCGTTGTTCATATGGTGCACATGAACAGGATAATAAAGAGGACACACACACACACACACACACACACACACACACACACACACACAGTGGATATAACATGAGTAATGCCGTGGATATAGCGGGTAATACATCATGTGACTGGAGCTCATATGAAGGTTAGGAGACACTGAGAGGGAGACGGAGCTTCTATCAGGAATAACAGAATAACAGCAGATCAGGGAACTCTGTCTGTTTCTGTTAAACTACACTGTTCTCTCACCGAGTGGCCTCTATCTCCTTTATCACACTGAAACACGCTGAAACACCATAAAACACCATGAAACACCATGAAACACTATGAAACACCATGAAACACCATGAAACACCATGAAACACACTGAAACACCCTGAAACACCATGAAACACCCTGAAACACCATGAAACACCCTGAAACACCATGAAACACCCTGAAACACCATGAAACACCCTGAAACACCCTGAAACACCATGAAACACCATGAAACACCATGAAACACCATGAAACACACTGAAACACCCTGAAACACCATGAAACACCATGAAACACCATGAA
>NW_027428237.1:30306-45306 GCF_043250625.1 Sebastes fasciatus | reverse complement strand
CTCCCTCTCTCCTCCCTCTTGTTCTTCATGCCTGGTTGTTACAGCCACCGAGGGAGGAACTACCACTCCCTCTCCGAGTGACTCTCAGCCCTCTAATGGCCCCATTTAGACGATGTGTCGCATCAGCAAGTCGTACGGCTGAATAATGAGCAGAGGAGGAGGAGGAGGAGCGTCAGTCGTTTTACCCTCATCCCTCCATCCAGACTGCTGCTCCACCGTAAATGTTGTTCTCTTACACCCCATCATCTCCTCTACATGAGTGTGTGTGTGTGTGTGTGTGTGTGTGTGTGTGTGTGTGTGTGTGTGTGGTCGTTGAGGTGAAATATGGCCTCCAGGTTTTAGCTCCGGTGTTCAGTTTATGACGGGACAGAAGAGAGAGAGAGAGAGATGTTCAGCCTTTATGTCTCTCGCCCTCAAAGACACATCCTCAACATCTATTACACAAACACACACTGAGACACACACTGAAACACACACTGAGACACACACTGAGACACACACTGAGACACACACTGAAACACACACTGAGACACACACTGAGGCACACACTGAGACACACACTGAGACACACACTGAGACACACACTGAGACACACACTGTTCCGGCCCGTTCGCACAAAAAGGCGAAGAAATGTCACAATAATGCGCGGGCGTTCAGCGTAGGGATGCTCATTTTGAAAAATGTTTTTAACCGATAACCGACCCTCGTTAACCGACGCTCGTTAACCGAGGGTCGGTTAACCGAGGGTCGGTTAACGAGCGTCGGTTAACGAGCGTCGTTAACGAGGGTCGGTTAACGAGCGTCGGTTAACGAGGGTCGGTTAACGAGGGTCGGTTAACGAGGGTCGGTTAACCGAGGGTCGGTTAACGAGCGTCGGTTAACGAGCGTCGTTAACGAGGGTCGGTTAACGAGCGTCGGTTAACGAGGGTCGGTTAACGAGGGTCGGTTAACGAGGGTCGGTTATCGGTTAAAAACATTTTTCAAAATGAGCATCCCTACGCTGAACGCCCGCGCATTAACCGACTCGTTAACCGACCCTCGTTAACCGACGCTCGTTAACCAATTATTAAAAGTTAACTGACAAGATTTGTGCCTCTCATCCAGCGGTGCTCCAGCTGCAGGAGAGGCACAACAGACAACTGACAACTTTAACCAGGAGGCCGCTGTTTTGTTTTTTTAGGTTACGTTAGTGGCGTTTGTCTCGTGTTTTTTTATCGGGCTGTCAATCGATTAAGATATTTATATTTAAAATTTTCACGAGACTCCATTATCACCCCTTTGAAAATGGCTATGCCAGTTTATCCTCTCCAACATGTAGTGTACGTTTGGAGCGTTATTTAACCTCCTTCATGACCAGCTAGTCTGACCTGGTTGGTACCGATGGATTCATCAGGTTCTCTAGTTTCAGATGATACCAGGATCTTCACTCTAGCTCTAGAACTGAACCGCTACAACCTTCCTTAATATCGATTGTGTTAATGTGTGGAAATCAGTGGCGTTAAAACAAATTTGCCTTTTAACGCTTGTTTTCCGTAGTTGCGTTACGTTGTTTTCGTACGTATTTTACTTAGTTTACGTTCTTATTTTAAGCCCAACGATGATGTTTTCCCTTACCTTAACTAAGGGGTTTTCTTGCCTGAACCCAACTGTGGATGTTTTCGTGGCGAACAAATGACACAAGAAAAGGCTAAAATACAGAATGTCCGAGTGATGTCGTAGCATTTATACATACATATATAGATATATATAATTGATATAGTATTTTAATTGAATACGCCTCCTGTGAGTCCGGGTTGGAAACACACTCCTCAGCCTCTCAGAAGACGCCACACACACTCTCATAAATGATCCACATTTACTCCTTCAGTTCACACACACTTCCTGCAGACAGGCGTCTGTACTGTCTCATAAATGATGTATTTATGTCATATAAATATATATATATATAAGTCCACTCTCAGCAGAGCTCCGGCAGACACAAAGTGCAGCTGTAGCTGTTTTTATATCTATATATTTATATATATATGTTAAGTCGTTGCCACCTTGTGTCGTCCTCCGCCAGCTGTTCGCTGCTGAACAGGATTTATGTGCCACATTATAATTTTACTTCTTATTTTATAACATTAGTATTTTGTGGAGAAGAGGGCTGTTTCTGCAGAACAACACGAGGCAGGACTGACTTTAACTGCGGCTCACGCTGAGAACTTGGCCTCTGATTAGCACATTAAAGGGCCAAACAGCTGCTCCCGCATGCTGTAGCTCATTAACTACAAATTGCATATGTTTGACATTATTGCAGCCTATTCTCCCCGAAGCCTTCTGTAAGTTTAAGGTTGATTTCCTACCTTCCAGGCAGTCCTATTGATTTCCATTTATTCGCTGTAGCAAGAAAATCAACGTGCACAGACCTCAAACAAGTCTGAGCTCAGAAATTCATTTCAGTGAACATTCAAGATAATCACACCCTCCAACCTCCTGGTTTCACCGGGAGACTCCCGTTCATCATCGCCCCGTCCCGGTTTCCTCCCCGGTTTCCTCCCCGGTTTCCTCCCCGGTTTCCTCCCCGGTCACCATTCTCACGTATTTCTCCTGATTTATGGCACATTGCTTTTTCCTTTTCTTTATCTCAACCTGTCTCTGGAACTGAACAGTGTCTACTGTTTCCACCCAGACGACGATAGAGCTACACCAACTGTCGTTTCCCGGTGGAAGAGAGCTGTTTATGCCGCAACACAGCGCAGTTTGATCTCATGTTTAATCTGCGCTCGCCACAGCGTGCAGCGCCAAAAGTCGGGCTTTGCTCGATGCTGTGAAAAGCCGTCGTTAGAAATAAGGTGTTTCAGAGCGCCGTGGTGGCGTGGTGGAGGAGAGAGAAATGGAGAGATCGAAGAGAAAGAAATACTCTAGCAGGAGCAGAAATAAATAAAATCTGATGAATATTAGTTTATAACAGAGATTCACACGCCAAGTTCAACCAGAGGAGAGGATTATTCAGCTTTCTTTCCTGAGAGATAAAGGTCAAATCTAAAGTTTAACATAAAATGCTGTTGTAGTGAAATTATGATTTTGTTATTTCCCTCTTCTAAAATCACCAGAATGCAGGAAACATTTACTTAACCTCCTTCACTAAGCTGGTCTGTAGGGATGCACCGATACCGATACTGTGCTCATGTACTCGTACTCGCAAAACGGCTCCGATACCATTTTAAGGCAGCGTGACGTTAACCTCTCGTCAGCATCTTTCGGGTCCTATCGCACGCGCTCACGCTCCACCTCCCCGACGGTGCGGGCGAGACGGGCCGGTGGTGCGCCTGACCCCGCGGGGCCGGGATCCCACCTCAGCCGGCTCACTTTAATTGCGCCATAGGGTTTTGCTTGCACCCTCTGACTCACATGTGCGTTAGACTCCTTGGTCCGTGTTTCAAGACGGGTCGGGCGGGTGCCGACATCGCCGCAGATCTCTGGCGCCTTTTACGTGGGGCGCGGCACGATCTGGCGGCACAATGCAGCTGGGGCGCACTAAGGACAGTCCACCCCGGTGACACTTTGTCCACGGCCCCGGGAAGCACCTTCGCCCCGAGCCTTTCCGAGCCGACCTAGAGCCGGTGGCGGCGCACCGCCTCGTATGCGGGACTCCCCAGCCTGCCGTGTGTCTCTCACACCCTCCAGCTGGCTGTTAACGAGGCTCTTTAGGCTCAGAGAAGTACTCGTATCGGTACTCGGTATCGGAGAGTACCCAAATGTAAGAACTCGTACTCGGTCTGATAAAAAGTGGTATCGGTGCATCCCTGGTAGTCTGACCTGGTTGGTACCGATGGATTCATCAGGTTTATAGTTTACTATGAGACCAGGATCTTCACTCCAGCTTTAGAACTGAGCCGCTACAACCTCTGAAAGATCGGTTGCGTTAAAGAAATTAGTGGCGTTAAAACGACTTTGCGTGAACGTGTTATTATCCCATTAGCTTTGACAGCCCTGGTACTTTATTGACGTTTGTGACGTGTTTTCCGTAGTTGGGTTTCCTGTTTTCCGTTACGTGTTGTACTTAGTTTACTTATTTAAAGCCCAACCGTGACGTTCTCCCTTACCTTAACTAAGTGGTTTTCTTGCCTGAATTGTGGACGTTTGCATAGCGAACATATGACACGTGAAAGGCTGAAATGCGTCCTCATGACACGCTGAATGTCTGTCTGAGTAATGTCCCGTGAGACCTGGTTGATTTATTTAAAGAACGGAGACTTTAAAGCACAAACCAACGTAAAGCCTCAAAGAGAGAGAGACTTAGTGCAGCATTTAGTCAGAGAACGAGGAGAGAACAACGAGGACGAAGAGATGAAGACCAACATTCATCTCAGTAAACACCAAAGAGCAGCGAGTTAAAACCTCTCTGAATCTCCTTTTAGTAAAGTGAGCTGTAAGAGCTCTCCGGATGCTTCTAAAGATCACAGAGAAACTGTGGTGGATAATCACAGGTTACAACCAACACCTCTGACTCAACTCACATTCAGCCGTCGGATCACTGAGACAAAGAAGAGATCAACAGAAGCTGCTTCAGACCAGGGAACCTTTCATCTGGTTTTAATACCGTCAGTATGAGCAGGAAAAGGTCTCATTAACATACAGTACTAATTAACTGATTGATCGGCTGGTTGACAGACTGATCAATTAGCTGAATGATCCTGTAGATTTATTGACAATAAAAGAAGAATATTAGTTAGGTTAACACCTAAATAACCTCTGATTAATAACAGCACACCGTTTCATTTCTTTTTTTATTTTACTTTTTATATTTATTTCTATGTTCATTGTATATTGTTGTCTGATTTCATTTCATCGTAGAACTGAAATGTTTTTTTTCCTGGTTCAACCATGGAAAGCACTTTGTTATATATGAATAAAGTTTATTATTATTATTATAGAAGACGGGTACATTAGTAGTAGATTTACCTTCATAATAAAAATAAATAAATAATAATAAAACATTAGATTAATAATTACAAATAATTGATTAATCAAGCAAAAATTCCATTTGCATGTTCCACCTTCTTAAATTTGTGGATTGCTTTTTTATTCTATTCTACATTTATATACTATAAACATTATATACTGGAAATGTTATTCCTGTTTAAATTTTTACCAATTTTGCTGCATTAAAAAGTTTTACACCTGAATCATAATCCCTGTACATTTAGAAGATTTTATACCAAATTACTGGTTTATGATTTATTATTTTAATAAATTTAATTTGTATAAATAAAATGAAAAGATGTTTTTATTTGGTACATTTTGTTTTATAAAGTTAGGAAAGTGTTGTTTAAGTCGAGCCTGATCCAGTGACTTCCACTCAGTGAGGCATTCAGCTCATTCATTAAACTCTGGTATCGGATCAGTACTCGTATTGGCCAATACCTAAAGCCCAGGTATCGCTATCGGTATCGGCCAATACCTAAAGCCCAGGTATCGCTATCGGTATCGGCCAATACCTAAAGCCCAGGTATCGCTATCGGTATCGGCCGATACCTAAAGCCCAGGTATCGCTATCGGTATCGGCCAATACCTAAAGCCCAGGTATCGCTATCGGTATCGGCCAATACCTAAAGCCCAGGTATCGCTATCGGTATCGGCCAATACCTAAAGCCCAGGTATCGCTATCGGTATCGGCCGATACCTAAAGCCCAGGTATCGCTATCGGTATCGGCCGATACCTAAAGCCCAGGTATCGCTATCGGTATCGGCCGATACCTAAAGCCCAGGTATCGCTATCGGTATCGGCCGATACCTAAAGCCCAGGTATCGCTATCGGTGCGTCTCTAGTTGTTGTTGTTTGACAAAAGGAGCACATTAAACACATTAATCAAAGAAAAGGTTGACCGATGAATTGAAAGTGAAGACGATGATGAGTCGTGGTCCTGACTGACCGACTGGTTGTGTTGTTGTTGTTGTCAGATGTACTCTCTGGTCCTGACTGACCGACTGGTTGTGTTGTTGTTGACAGATGTCGGACGCCGAGTGGGAGGACATGTTGGAGGGTTTTGATGAGCGCGGTTACCTGAGCGCTCGGCGCTGGAAGCCCGGTGACGACCCGTACACCCTGTACGCCTTCAACCAGAGAGAGAGCGAACGCATCCCCAGCAACCGAGCCCTGAGGGACACGCGACACTACAGGTACAACACACACACACACACACACACACACACACGCACACACACACACTCCTGCTTCAGTCTGAATCAGTGTGTGTGGCGTCGGCTGCGTCCTGTGTGTTGAACTTTATCTGCAGCCTGAGAAACAGGATGTGTTGAATCCGTTTATCATACACACTCTGCAGCGGGAGGTATGAATCAGTCGATGTTCTGCCTGGAAATAAAGATTATCACTACACACATAAAGCCTGCAGGCACACACACACACACACACACACACACACACACACACACACACACACACACACACACACACACACACTCCTGCTTCAGTCTGAATCAGTGTGTGTGGCGTCGGCTGCGTCCTGTGTGTTGAACTTTATCTGCAGCCTGAGAAACAGGATGTGTTGAATCCGTTTATCATACACACTCTGCAGCGGGAGGTATGAATCAGTCGATGTTCTGCCTGGAAATAAAGATTATCACTACACACATAAAGCCTGCAGGCACACACACACACACACACACACACACACACACACACACTCACCATTACAGGTATGTACACACACACACACACACACACACACACTCAGGGTCATCCAGTCAGACGGCAGCAGCTCTCTGAGCTCGTAATTAATCTCCTATCTGGACTAAAACAAATTTAGATTACGGAGCTGTAAAACACGTTTTCATAGAAAAAAAACACCAAATTACAATCCGTCTTTTCCGGTTAGAAATTAAATTAAACACCAAAATAGAAATCCTCTTAGCGGAGCGCCGTTCTCGCCTGTTGGAAAGACGCTCAGCGGGGAGATAAGGAGCTCGCCGCTTTGACAGCAGCCGCCTTCTGACACAGTTCAGCAGATAAAAGAACTTCCAGGCACTTGAGGGAAACATCAAGAGGTCCGGAGTACGGAGGACGCAACCTGCCAAAATAATAAATACATAAATATGTCATTAAATGTAGCAAAATAATATAAAGAAATTTAGCCATTAATTAATTGATAAAATGTGTGTGTGAAATGTAAATTGATATTAATTAATTAATTAATTTATCTCTCTATTAATTCCCTTATTTATTTATTTATTCTTCTGTTAAATTTTCACTTTTATTTATTTATAGATTTATTTGTATTCATTTCTAAAATTATTTCTTTATTTATGTCTTTATTAATTCCCTTATTTATTTATTCATTCTTCTGTTTCATTTTCCTTTTTATTTATTTATATATATAGTTTTTAATTTAATTTGAATTTAAAAATATTTATATATTTATTTATTTTATTGTGATCACACACACACACACACACACACACACACACACACACACACACACACTCACATCTTCCTGAACTACTTCTCATGATGTCCTCAGTAATCAAGACACTCTTTGATCTCCCCTTACTCTTACATATAGTGTATTTCTATCATGTTGAGGTGCAGGTGTGTATAACTGTATTTGCTGTGTTGGTGTGCTGAGTGATTTAACAGGTTTACAGCCTGCATGTTTACAAAGAGACGTGTTTTTATGTGTTCTATGTATTTGTTAGTCTCTTGAATGTCAGCGTCTCCTCTCATCTGCTTCAAAGTAGGAACATTACTTAATTATATCTAGTTGATGTCTTCACTTATTGAAATATTCATGCTTCAGGCATTTTGTTCTCACATCACATGGAGATATTCTAGAAGTGCGGTGCATGAATTTTACATATTTCCCCTCAAAGTCGACCTGACGGAGTCGAGGTGTTTACAAAGTTTCAGCTCCTGAGTTTTAAAGTCGTCTCAAATTTCTCTTCATCCAAGTTTATACTGACCTGAGTGGAGTTAAAGAGCCGTGTGGAACCTTTCACTCTCTTTCCAGATGTACTCATGCTTTAGTTTAGAGGAACCAGCGGCTCTGTTGGTGTTGTCTCTAATGACCTGAACGTCTCTGATCAGATTTTATGGAGCTGCAAAAGTACAGAAGAGGTAGATTAATGCAAAAGACAAACAACTCCAGCTGGAACATCCTCTTTACCCGCTGTGACGGCGTGGCTTTCAGCCGCCGTTCGCCGTGTGATCAAAGGTTAGCAGGCAGCTCGTGGTGACCCAGCTCTCTAACAGGAGGCTGACTCACGTAGGAAGCTCAAATCTGTCAGCATAACTGGCACGTATGTTTGTGAGGATGTTTTCCAGCTGTATCCTGCTGATGATGGGATGTATGATGTCTGACTCAATCAGAGCTTCTGACTCTGTGTGTGTGTGTGTGTGTGTGTGTGTGTGTTTGTACATGTGCACGTGTGTACGCTAACGTGCATTGCGTGTCGACCGTCGGCATCATCTGCTGTGTTTCCGGAGGAGGGAAACTCTGCCGAGCCAACATAAGGCGGCGGAGAAGTGTGTGTGAATGTGTGTGTGTGTGTGTGTGTGTGTGTGTGTGTGTGTGTGTGAGTGTGACGGAGAAAGTGAGAAGTGTGTGTAGGAGGCGGGAAACCAGCAATCCACTTCCACATGAATGTGCTAGCAGGGCGGTGGGGGGCTGATAGAGCTCATCTCTCTGCTGTAGGACAGCGATGGAGGCTGTGTGTGTGTGTGTGTGTGTTATGTGATTATCTGTTAACTCAGTTACCGTGTAGCTGTACGTCTCAGGAGGCAGGGAATGATAGCAGCCTTTACTCCGTTAGGATGGAAGAAAAACTCCAGTGAATCTTGGACTGAGGGTTTTATATTCTTAGAAACACCTTCAGACTCACTGAGGCACTTCCTTCCTACACTTTGGATCTGTTCCCAAACGGCAGTGTGAGCTGCAGATTCAAGGTGCTGTGGCAGAAATGTGTAGAAAGAGCAGAGAAAGAGAGGCAGAGCTAAAGGGCTTAATACTGAACATGATGACGGGGTTGTTGTTGAGGATCTGTCGTTACCTCCGACCACAGCAGATAGAGCCTACTGTAATAATGTGTCTGATGTCGTTACTGATACCAGTACCAATACAAGATACCAGTACCAATACAAGATACCAGTACCAATACAAGATACCAGTACCACTACAAGATACCAGTACCACTACAAGATACCAGTACCAATACAAGATACCAGTACCACTACAAGATACCAGTACCAATACAAGATACCAGTACCACTACAAGATACCAGTACCAATACAAGATACCAGTACCACTACAAGATACCAGTACCAATACAAGATACCAGTACCAATACAAGATACCAGTACCAATACAAGATACCAGTACCACTACAAGATACCAGTACCAATACAAGATACCAGTACCACTACAAGATACCAGTACCAATACAAGATACCAGTACCACTACAAGATACCAGTACCAATACAAGATACCAGTACCACTACAAGATACCAGTACCAATACAAGATACCAGTACCACTACAAGATACCAGTACCAATACAAGATACCAGCACCAATACAAGATACCAGTACCACTACAAGATACCAGTACCAATACAAGATACCAGTACCAATACAAGATACCAGTACCACTACAAGATACCAGTACCAATACAAGATACCAGTACCACTACAAGATACCAGTACCAATACAAGATACCAGTACCAATACAAGATACCAGTACCAATACAAGATACCAGTACCAATACAAGATACCAGTACCAATACAAGATACCAGTACCAATACAAGATACCAGTACCACTACAAGATACCAGTACCAATACAAGATACCAGTACCACTACAAGATACCAGTACCAATGCAAGATACCAGTACCAATGCAAGATACCAGTACCAATACAAGATACCAGTACCAATACAAGATACCAGTACCAATACAAGATACCAGTACCACTACAAGATACCAGTACCACTACAAGATACCAGTACCAATACAAGATACCAGTACCAATACAAGATACCAGTACCAATACAAGATACCAGTACCAATACAAGATACCAGTACCAATACAAGATACCAGTACCAATACAAGATACCAGTACCAATACAAGATACCAGTACCACTACAAGATACCAGTACCAATACAAGATACCAGTACCACTACAAGATACCAGTACCAATGCAAGATACCAGTACCAATGCAAGATACCAGTACCAATACAAGATACCAGTACCAATACAAGATACCAGTACCAATACAAGATACCAGTACCACTACAAGATACCAGTACCACTACAAGATACCAGTACCAATACAAGATACCAGTACCAATACAAGATACCAGTACCAATACAAGATACCAGTACCAATACAAGATACCAGTACCAATACAAGATACCAGTACCACTACAAGATACCAGTACCAATACAAGATACCAGTACCACTACAAGATACCAGTACCAATACAAGATACCAGTACCAATACAAGATACCAGTACCAATACAAGATACCAGTACCACTACAAGATACCAGTACCAACTGGCCGTCTCCATCGTGGTTTGTGTCCGTCTCCATCTCTACCATAGACTAAATCGTATACATGACTAGGTGTCGGTACTTGACGGTTTTCAGTACTTGGTGTATTTGTCCACATTTCAGCACTAACAGATATTGAGGTACGATATGAAGCCGTAGACATGAAACTAAAAGTGTGAGTCTGTGCATTGCAGAGCTGAACGTCTCAGTTTGAAGTAACTTTAAACATTTGACTCATATCCATGAGCAGCCAGTCAGACTGAGTCGAGTCCATCCAGGATGAAGTCCTGTTTGAGGACGCTGTCTTCAGGTGAGACGTGAGGTGTGGTTTGAGTTGTTTTTGGACAGTGAGTGTAACAGTTGGTGGAGTGATGGTTTGGAGGATGTTCCCTCGTTGTGACAGACCGTCTCCTTCCTCTCATATTCATAGAGTCATACAGTATGACTAATATAAGCATACATTTACATTCAAATGTCGTTTCAAATATTCAACTCAGTTTGACTAGATATTACAATATCAGGATAATAATAGAGATGAAATCATTACCCTCACTTGGCTCATTATTATCCTATTAGGAAAGATGAAATCATCTTATTACTGAATCATTCACGGTGTTATTCCTCCTGCTATCTACCCTTCTATTACCAGGCTGTCATGTCTTTGTTCTTTATCTTAATCAGGACATTAACACCTTATTGTTTTTTAATTCAGTATACAGTTCAGTTTGATAAGAATCAGTAAACACTGGAATAAACACATTATGAAGCGTTCAGTTTGCACTAGCAGTGACAGCGCTATGAAGATAAACTCAAACCTCGCCACTAGAGAAGTGAAGGAGAGACGGGGTGTGAGTGACAGCTGATCTCTGGGTGTTGTGCTGCAGAAACACCTCAACAAAAGCAAACAAAGCAGCGATCCTGGTAGATTAGCCGTCTGGAGGAGAGCTCCAGGAGAGGAAGCACAGCGGGTTTAGAGAGGAGGCTCCAGGTGTGGTATTTTCCCAGCGGGGCAGCGATAACCTAAAGATTAGAGAAGCATGCTTTTGACCTGACGATGCACGGCTGCTCTCCGTACAGCCTGCAGGCTGCAAGACGTCTGGGAGAAGAGTAGTGAGACACTACGGCTCCACAGGGTCCAATGCAATGCATGGGATTATGGGAACACTTTACATATTAATAATCTGAAGAGGCGGGAGGAGGAATATCTGAATATTACATTTATAACTTTTACATGTTGCTTAATAGATGTGTCTTCTGTCCATATTTGAATAAATCAAACGATGGTCCTGGTTGAGCAGCAGCCAACAGGGTTTCTTCAGCTGCAGGAACAGTTTCAGTTTGACCACATGAAGCTCCTTCCTGTGTTTGTTCCTTCAAGTATAAACTAACGAGAGTGAATCTCATATCTGTAGTCGTTAATTGTTTCATTGAGGTTACTTAATCAAACAGAGATCGACCGACCGGTTACAAACCTTATGTCCATATTCATTTTCCCTTTCCAACAAGCATCGACCTCATCAGGCTGGTCTCATGCACCGTCTGTAGCTCTACCTACGAACAGTAATGCATGTCATTTGTGTTTATTCCATGAAATCGATTCATGTGTAATCCACGTAACTGTGAACCAGGAAGTATAAAGAGCAGTGAACGCCGCGTAGAGAGGAGGTCGGGGTGGATGGGTGGGTCTACAAACACCAGACTTTCACCCAGGAGACCGGCGGTCGTGTCCCGTCTGAAACCAGAAGCCAACGTTGATTTATTTGTCACGTAGATAACTCCACTTCCAGAGTTATATTTAGTGAAACCACAACCTTTTCCTAAACCTAACTAAGTAGCTTTGTTACCTAAACTTAAGGAAGTTGTTTCCTGTGAAGACGGAAGTGTATTTTGTAAAGACTTTATGTATGTAATGAACAGAAATGGACACATGTGGAGGGATGTTTGACCAGAAGATAATAATGTAATAATCACGTATAGCTGAAGGAAGTGAGTACAACAACAGAGCTGCTGCTGGAGGTGAGAGAGATGTCACCACGTTGAAGAGGGTGTAAAATGATCACCTCTCTCTCCTCAGCAGAACACCTCCCTGCACACATTTGTCATTTTCTGTGTTGTTGCCACGACGGTAGATGTGATAACGCTCCACTGCTCCGCTGTCACCGCTCCAAGAATGAGGCATCCTCCTCATAACAACCAACGGTCCGCTGAGCTGGTTACTAATTACTTCATGTCATTGTGACCCAGCGGTCCTTGAACTCATCAGCAGCTAGATCTGCTGTCATTCATTGACCTCATACATGTGTGTGTGTGTGTGTGTGTGTGTGTGTGTGTGCACGTTGGCGTCAGCGTGTTTCACTCAGTTAACCACTTAGTCACGTTACCATGAATCAGTGTATCAGAGCTGCTTCCTCCTACTGACACGCTCCTCATCCTCCTCTGATCACCACAACCCTCTGAACTCTGATGAACTCTGACTCTGAACTCTGAATTCTGAACTCTGAACTCTGATCTCTGACCTCTGATCTCTGAACTCTGATGAACTCTGAACTCTGATGAACTCTGATGAACTCTGATGAACTCTGACCTCTGACCTCTGACCTCTGACCTCAGAACTCTGATCTCTGGATCAGTTTTATTTCCTCTCAGTCTGTTTCTGATCACATGATGTCTCCCGTCTCGTCCTCCTCTGTTTACACTGCCTTTAACAGCAGCCGGCGTGGCAGCGAGCCCTCTGTGAGGCGAGGAAATCCCCATGGTGTATTGTGGGTAATCTGCTGATGTGGAACCTGAGCTCTGAAGCACCGCGGTGCTCTACAACAGCACGGAGTGACAGTGACGCTAAGCGGCTTTACCGTCGCTAGCGCCTCAGCTAACCGTGCCGCTCTGCCTCTGAGACGACCGCGTGTCGAAACAATCAGCGAGCAGCCGGCGTTACGGCGCTATCTGCTCTGATACCTGATTACATCTGTTTGCTTCTCATTTCGCCTCAACGCTTTTCATTCTCAAGTGTTTTTTCTCCAAACTCCTCCTTTGTGTCGCGTTCTTTGTTGATGAGTGCAGAGAATTAAACACACGGAGCCGAGCCCGTCCTCCAAATAGACGGAGACGGTGGATCCGAGCGAGGCTCTGATGTCTCATTGATTTCACCTCTTAAATCCACTTCAGTGGTGGAGGCGAGATGCAGAGGACGAGGAGGAGGAGGCAGATTAAACACAGGTTTTAAGCCCTCGTATATTTCAGGCACGGATAGTGAAACTTAAAGAAGCAGCCTGAATCTCTCCAACACACAGCTGTTGGTGTTGTGCTCTGCTGGCTCCACTGTGTTATTTGGTGTTTTATTCCTCTCAGCAGACGAAGCAGAGACGTTACCGGAGGAACGTCCAGATCTCATCACAGAGTAACACAGAACGTAGACACTGATGATGGTGTTGGTTATATCTAGCATGTAGAGCCTGTTGGGGGTCCGGACCCTCTCAATGACAAGATCAATTATTATTAATATATATATATATATATATATATATATATATATATTATTATATTATTACAAGAGAAATATCTGTGGTTTCAGGATTATTAAAAGAAAGCATAAATAACAGGTCCCTCAAAGTTAACGCGAAAATAACATCTTAACGCAACTTTGTTTTAACGCCACTAATTTCTTTAACGCATCAACGCAACGGACGTTTCGGAGGTGACCATCTTGGTTTCTGGCCGTCTCCATCTTGGTTTATTGCAACCAGAAGTGACAGTAGAGGGTGGAGTTTAGTATAACCAAACGCTGAAGAAGACATTTTTAGGAGACCAATAATGTTATAATGAACTTGAATGAAATGAAAACAGACTGTGAAAGAGTTAAAGTTCTAAGATGAACATTTGGACCACGCCGTGGTAGTGACCTGTCAATCACCAGGTAGCCCCGCCCTAAAGCGTCCCCTGCTTTACGGCTTCACGTCTCAGACCCGGCGCCGCCCGCTGTGCTTGTCACAGTCAATAAATGTACTCGGTGTTATCCGGCGTGGCGTCCTCAGACCGGTGAAACACATCCGTATTAAAAATAAATGAATTCAATTCCATGCTGTGAAATATGATGATGATTATCACACTGCACTTATTTCACACTGTAATGGGGAATTTATGTACCGTCTGCCGTGACATGGCTTCAGATAGGGCTGTAATGGTAGGATAAGTGTGTGTGTGTGTGTCACACTGAGGTTGTGGCAGCCATCGATTGGCCCCGTCACTTATTGATCTGTGTTCATTGATTGGCTGCTGTAAGTGCCTGTCAACCATCTTGTCACCGCCATAAAGAAAGATCGCCGTTACTTCCACATCAGCTCCGATCCTCATCTGCCCAGACTGTCTCCTCCATCCTCTCCTCCATCCTCTCCTCCATCCTCCCCTCCATCCTCCCTCTCCTCCATCCTCCCCTCCATCCTCCCTC
>NW_027428237.1:0-30106 GCF_043250625.1 Sebastes fasciatus | reverse complement strand
GAGAGAGAGAGAGATGGTCTTGTTGTATTTTCTAGTTTAAAGTAGAGTAGTATATAGAGTTGGTATATAGAGGTTTGTAAATAGTGTTTTTTGTACTTGACCTCGTGTCGTTTGTGTGAATGATGCACGTTTTTGTGATTTATGTAAATTGCTGCTGTAACACCTCGATTTCCATCTAGGGATCCAAAAAAAATAGTATCTTAAAAATGTCCGACAAATGTCCAAAAAAAAATGTTTAAAAAAAATTGCAAACATAAACGGAAAAACGTCCGAGTGTTTTTACACAGTGGTTTTACTATAGACTTACTCTTTTGATCACGTGCGGCAAAAACGAAGGTTCTGCTACTTTAACCCCTAAAACCTGTGACGGCCCGCCGGCTACACTACCAAGCTACACTAAATGATGGAGAGGACAAACTGTCATGACCATGTTCAAAGAGGTCCCTTGACCTCTGACCTCCAGATCAGTGAATGTAAATGGGTTCTATGGGTACCCACGAGTCTCCCCTTTACAGACATGCCCACTTTATGATAATCACATGCAGTTTGGGGCAAGTCATAGTCCAGTCAGCACACTGACACACTGACAGCTGTTGTTGCCTGTTGGGCTGCAGTTTGCCATGTTATGATTGGAGCATATTGTTTTATGCTAAATGCAGTACCTGTGAGGGTTTCTGGATCAATATCTGTTATTGATCTGTGTTGTTCATTGATTTACAATAATAAATATATACATACATATGTTGCGCTGCAGGTATTATCTCAGTTTGTCCATCTAGCTACTGTTACATTTGTTGTATTTATTTATGTCTTTGTTAAGCGTCCTTGGGTTTCATGAAAGGCGCTATATAAATCCAAGATATTATTATTATTATTATTATTAAAGAGACGTTGAGCTCGTCTGGACTTGTGCAGAGTTTCTGTTGATGATCCTGCAAACAGCTGGATGTCTCTTCATGCTGAAGCACTCAAACACGCTCCTCATGCACACACACGCACATGCACGAACACACACACAATCCAAAACCTGCACGCACACACACACACACACGCACACACACATACACACGCACACACACACAATACAAAACCTGCACACAATCTCACATAAAAGCACACCAGTCTCCCCCGCTGAGCTCGATAATTACAAGTAAAACACTGCAGCAAACAACCACCTACACACACTCACACACACGCACACACACACACACACACACACACACACACACACACACACACACACACACACAGTTGGATCTTCACTAACAGCATTCAGATGATGAAGCTCAGAAAGAGAAAGCAGGACCTGATGGGCAGACTGAACAGATCATATATAGATATAGATCATATATAGATATAGATGATATAAGAAGCTCAAACAGTGGTATGAAGTGATTCATGAGTCAGAGGTCGAACACGTAAACAGTTAAATGAACTGATTAACGACATCAGATGAATAATTAACGCGTGAACACGCCGGCGACGAAGCAAACGAAGGAGAAAATGAACACACGGAACAACAAACTAATCAGATCCTCAGAGAGACGGAGACGACGTCTCAGACTGCCGACGACCTCTCGGCTCGGAGGAAATGAAATATGCTCATCGTGATTTTATCTCCGTTATTATCAGTTGACCCGCGGAGCCGTGGAACAAACAGCAGCTGTCAACGAGCACAATACCAAAGCTGTTCAGAGATCCAGAGGTTTGTGTCTGCCCTCAACATCTGGGCATTGAATGAATATGGAGTGTTGTCCTGATGACGATCGAGCATGTCGAGCTGTGAAGTGGGACGGATCGCTGGAACACAACGCACAATATTGCTGAAAGTACAAGTTGTGCTGCGTCCCCGGGACGGTGGGACAGGTCGGTTATCATGCCTTGTTTTGGGCTAAAACATAATGTTTGTGACTGGCTGCTGCTTGAGTTAACATTCACTCGGTGACTTCACCGTGGCTCTGATTCATTTAGGAAAAGACTTTGTCTTGTTTTTGTTGATTTGTAACAAGGTAGGAACTCTAATCTAATATACTGTCTCAACCTCCTGCAGGTAACCGTCCCAATCAGACCTGCCAACCCTCCTGATTTTCCCGGGAGTCTCCCGGTTTCCTCCCGGTTTCCTCCCGGTTTCCTCCCGGTTTCCTCCCGGTTTCCTCCCGGGGTCACAATCCTCCCGTAATTCTCCCGATTTCTGGCAAATTTTCACACTTTGTTTTTCTGTTGTTTCTGGCGCTCTACGGCGTCTTGAAGCTCTCCTGTTTCCACACGGACGACGATAGAGCTACACCGGAAGAGAGCAGTCTGTGCTCACGACACAACGCGGTTTGAGCTCCGCTCATCACAGCGTGATGGAGTGAAAAGCCGTCGTGACGCGCCGCTAGCCGTTAGACATAACGTGTTTCAGAGGTCAGTGGAGGCGTCGTCATCGCTGCTTTCTAACTTGCTAAAAAGACTCCGTCTCAACCGACCCCGCTCTCCCCTAATATACATGAGCTTAAAAACACACATAACATGAAGACACACACATTGTAGACACACATGTGAGAGCTGGAATCATCACTCAGGAGGAGAACGGGCAGAGAGAGTCTTCCTCGTCTGAACTGATCGATAACGACAGCGCAGGAACACGCAGAATGCAGATGGATCGTGGTGGCGGCTAACGTCGCCGGTCGACCGTTCATCAGCTCAAATGGAGCGTGGTGAAATATATAGATGTTACATCGCCTCGCATTACATTACATCTAGCTGACTGGCTTTTAAGTGGCTCCGCTGGGTCGTGAAGACTTTGTCAAACACAAGTTAACATCCACACGAGGATGTCGAAACAAACGCACCCAGACTCCCAAACACTCCCAGTGGCTCTCTTACTTTATTTATCATTATTAAATTAAAGTGGAAGAGCAGAAAACAGCTTCATCTGTCAGATCAGCATCATTATGATCAACTAACAGAGAGGAGTTCAGGGGTCAGAGGTCACAGAAACAAGAGAATGGATCCCTTGAATACAATCAGAAACCCTTTGAGATCAATTCTGAGTATCGATTCTCCAAAACGCCGTATCGAGTTTTAATTAACCTCTTAAAGATCCGACTCTGGGAGGCGGTAGCGGCTCGGCCTTAAAGCTAGAGTGAACTATCTTACGTCTTTCAGACTTTGCTTTTTTCTTGAGAATTACTGGAATATTTGACATCTTTAAGTCTTCAAACTGCGGCTGTCATAGTAACACGTTAACGCCAAATCCATCTCCATCTTGGTTTTTGACCGTCTCCATCCATTGATGAAGTGAAAGCACACTGTGAAAGGGTTAAAGTTCTAAGACGAAAACACGGACAACTCCCAGACCGGACAACGCCGTGGTAGCGACCTGTCAATCAGCAGGTAGCCCCGCCCTAAAGCATCCCCTGCTTTATGGTCTATCTGACTCTAAATGGGACCATCATTTACTAAATGAACATCATGCTGTACTGAAGAAGACTTGAAACATAAACTCATGATTACAATGTTTACTGAGGTCATAAATCAAGAGCGAAGTAGAAGCTCATTATCTCATAGACTTCTATAGAACCAGAGGAGTCGCCCCCTGCTGGCTGATAGACAGGATGAAGGTTTCAGACTCTTCAGCGTCGACTTCTCTTCTCAGACCCGTCGGGTAGCCGCCTGGTTCTATCAGAACTGGAGAGGATTTCTTCATTGAAAGAAGAGCAGAGAACGGCACTGAAGGCTTTATAACATGTTGCTGCTCTTCTCCTGCTTCGGCAAGAGTTTGACTGACAGATGGTTCATCCAATCACCTGCCAGCTTCTCCGATGGATCTGAGTAAACAAACCATCCGGTTCAGGTTAGAGAATGATGTCCCGTCCTAACTGAACAATCAGCAGTATCATATAATCTGTGATTATTATAGTTCATGATCCTGTCGTTAACCTCATATTCATTTAGAATTACATTTGTTTTATCTGAATCAACTAAACTAAATCACAAATGTGTAAATGTAGCGGGTATAACGCGTCCTCAGGGAGTTAAAGGAGTATTTCTCATTAAAAAGTGTTTTTTAATGTAACACTAATCCCATCCAGACAGAACCGCAGCATCATTTAATCCCATTTAGTTCGACACGGTGATTAACAGAGTTACTGAAGTCCGTCTGGATTACTAGACCCAGAGAAAGTGTTTCTAGATTAGATTTAATTAGATCAGATTAATGTTGATATGATTCAGAGCTCTCCGTGGGAACATGACCATGCTGCAGCTGCAAACATAATATTATATTTACATTTCTTACAACAGTAAAGTAATTTAAGTATAAACTAAACTATCAATCCATTCAAATATCTAATCATGATTCATCTCAAATTAATCACACATTGTTGTATCTGTTCTAAATGAACCTTAAAGGAGATTAGTCCAGTATTTAATCCTCTTATCAACATGGGAGTGGACTGATATGCTGCTTTATGGAGATATATGTATATATTTATTATTGGAAATCAATCACCAACACAACACAATGACAGGTATTGTCCAGAAGAAAGATTTAACCTCCGTCACTACCAGCTAGTCTGACCTGGTTGGTACCGATGGATTCATCAGGTTTTATAGTTTACTATGATACACGATGCTACGAGCTTCCAAAGATGGATCGCATCAATACCTTAAAGAACTGTGTGGCATTAAAACGATGTTGTGTCGACAGCTCTCGTATGAACAGTCAAATAAATGAATTGACTAAATAAAAATGATTGATGTAGACAGATTATAGATCGCTGCGACCTCTGACCTCTGACGGCGACCTGACCTTTGACCCCAGACTAATGAGAATATTATCTCTGATTATCGCAGCGCAGCACACGGACCGGACCGGACCGGACCGGACCGGACCGGACCGGACACGTCTAAAAATATAATATAGTTCCTTCATTGACTTTATCCAGAGAACAACGGAATGAAACAGCAACCCTGACGCTGCACACACACATCTATTAGAAACATAAAGATATAAATAGAACACGTGTTTACCTGTCCTAAAGAAACAATAAGATATAAGACATGTTGCTGAGTTGTATTGGCTCTATATTCAAGTAATACATACATATGTGAGTAAACATGGAATAAACTGAGGATGAGAGATATAGTTAGATTGTTATTAGTCAGTGAAGACGGAGGATCGATGTTCATAACTCAGAGGAGGATTAAAAGAAGGGATCACTGAGCGGAGGTGATAATATCATTCCCTCCACATTACGTCTCTTCTATAAATTCATGGATTGTAATTTTCTGAATTAGACCGAAAGGGAAGTGAGTGTCTGGGAGAGACAGAACGAGAGAGAGTAATACAAGTTTAATGGAGGGAGGAGAGAGAGAGAGAGAGAGAGAAGAAGAGATGGATCAGCCCATCTACCAACATGACAGCCTCATCAGACAGAGAGAGAGAGAGGGAGAGAGAGAGAGAGAGAGGGAGAGAGAGAGAGAGAGAGAGAGGAAATGATTCTGTCAGGCTCTCCGGGTGTTGTATCATTATCCTCCCTCTCTCTCTCTCTCTGCTGTCTGTCTGTTGTCTTCTCTCTCTCTCTCTCTCTGTCTGGTCTCATCTGCTCTGCTGTCCAGCCGTCTAATGGAACAGTCCATGCAAATAGCCGAGGTTAATAGAGCGATGGACAGGAGAGAGGAGGAGGAGGAGGAGGAGGAGGAGAGATAACACCAGCGTCCAGCTCCTCCCGTCAGCAGACATGTTACCGTGCTGCTGATGCTGCTGCTGCTGCTGCTGCTGCTGCTGCTGCTGCTGCTGCTGCTGGTGCTGCTGCTGCTGCTGATGCTGCTGCTGCTGCTGCTGCTGCTGCTGATGCTGCTGCTGCTGCTGCTGCTGCTGCTGCTGCTGCTGCTGATGCTGCTGCTGCTGCTGCTGCTGCTGCTGCTGCTGCTGCTGCTGCTGCTGCTGCTGCTGCTGCTATCATGTCAGGTTGGATTTATTCTAAATATACGATGTAGCCTGCAGAGAGAAGAACCCTCCTCATCCTCCTCATCCTCCTCATCCTCCTCATCCTCCCTGGAGGTTGTTACAAACTAGAGTTGTCAAAGTTAACACAATAACACGTTTACACAAATTACTTTTAACGCCACTAATTTCTTTAATGCATTATTACAACATGTGAGTGAAGCCAGAGTGAAGATCCTGGTATCATAGTAAACTAGAGAACCTGATGAATCCATCCGTACCAACCAGGTCAGACTAGCTGGTCATGAAGGAGGTTAAATAACGCTACCAAGTTATGCTAAATGTTGGAGAGGAAAAACTGTTATGTCCATTTTCAAAGGCGGGAAAAAAGTAAAAAACAAATGTCAGAAAAATGTCGGAGTATTTTTACACAGCAGTTTTACTATAGACTTACTCTTTTGATCACGTGTGCCAAAACCGAAGGTTCTGTTACTTTTACCCTTAAAACCTGTGACGGCTGCCGGCTACGCTACGGAGTTACACTACATGATGGAGAGGACAAACTGCCATGTCCATTTCAAAGGGGTCCCTTGACCTCTGACCTCCAGATCAGTGAATGGGATCTCTGGGGACCCACGAGTCTCCAGATTTCTGAGTCAACAATAAGTTCAAGTGAATGTAGAACATCTCCTGTATAGCTTCATTAACACAGCCGTAGCACGTCTGCACAGCAGCATATCCCGTTGTGTTTCTGGTCAGATGGATTGAAACCTGGTACATTTTGATGTTCCTGATCCTCAGAGGATGAACTCCAGAGACGTCCCCTCTTGTGCTACCATGAGTTGACATTTTCATTTTTTTATTGAAGTATCTCAACAACTGTGGGATGGATCGCCGCGGTCCCCCAGAGGACGCATTGTAAAAACTTCCTTTGACCTTTAGAACGTGATATTCCCATCAGCCCCAGCTGTTCTGTGGGTTTACTGCTAATTAGCAAATGTTAGCATTGAAGAGAGGTCTAAACGAAGACGCTGCTTTCAAGAGACAGAGAGGACATGTAGTGAGGTGGAGAGACAGAGAGGACATGTAGTGAGGTGGAGAGACAGAGAGGACATGTAGTGAGGTGGAGAGACAGAGAGGACATGTAGTGAAGTGGAGAGACAGAGAGGACATGTAGTGAAGTGGAGAGACAGAGAGGACATGTAGTGAGGTGGAGAGACAGAGAGGACATGTAGTGAAGTGGAGAGACAGAGAGGACATGTAGTGAAGTGGAGAGACAGAGAGGACATGTAGTGAGGTGGAGAGACAGAGAGGACATGTAGTGAAGTGGAGAGACAGAGAGGACATGTAGTGAAGTGGAGAGACAGAGAGGACATGTAGTGAGGTGGAGAGACAGAGAGGACATGTAGTGAAGTGGAGAGACAGAGAGGACATGTAGTGAAGTGGAGAGACAGAGAGGACATGTAGTGAAGTGGAGAGACAGAGAGGACATGTAGTGAGGTGGAGAGACAGAGAGGACATGTAGTGAGGTGGAGAGACAGAGAGGACATGTAGTGAGGTGGAGAGACAGAGAGGACATGTAGTGAAGTGGAGAGACAGAGAGGACATGTAGTGAAGTGGAGAGACAGAGAGGACATGTAGTGAGGTGGAGAGACAGAGAGGACATGTAGTGAGGTGGAGAGACAGAGAGGACATGTAGTGAAGTGGAGAGACAGAGAGGACATGTAGTGAGGTGGAGAGACAGAGAGGACATGTAGTGAAGTGGAGAGACAGAGAGGACATGTAGTGAGGTGGAGAGACAGAGAGGACATGTAGTGAAGTGGAGAGACAGAGAGGACATGTAGTGAAGTGGAGAGACAGAGAGGACATGTAGTGAGGTGGAGAGACAGAGAGGACATGTAGTGAAGTGGAGAGACAGAGAGGACATGTAGTGAAGTGGAGAGACAGAGAGGACATGTAGTGAAGTGGAGAGACAGAGAGGACATGTAGTGAAGTGGAGAGACAGAGAGGACATGTAGTGAGGTGGAGAGACAGAGAGGACATGTAGTGAAGTGGAGAGACAGAGAGGACATGTAGTGAAGTGGAGAGACAGAGAGGACATGTAGTGAAGTGGAGAGACAGAGAGGACATGTAGTGAGGTGGAGAGACAGAGAGGACATGTAGTGAAGTGGAGAGACAGAGAGGACATGTAGTGAAGTGGAGAGACAGAGAGGACATGTAGTGAAGTGGAGAGACAGAGAGGACATGTAGTGAGGTGGAGAGACAGAGAGGACATGTAGTGAAGTGGAGAGACAGAGAGGACATGTAGTGAAGTGGAGAGACAGAGAGGACATGTAGTGAGGTGGAGAGACAGAGAGGACATGTAGTGAAGTGGAGAGACAGAGAGGACATGTAGTGAGGTGGAGAGACAGAGAGGACATGTAGTGAGGTGGAGAGACAGAGAGGACATGTAGTGAAGTGGAGAGACAGAGAGGACATGTAGTGAGGTGGAGAGACAGAGAGGACATGTAGTGAAGTGGAGAGACAGAGAGGACATGTAGTGAAGTGGAGAGACAGAGAGGACATGTAGTGAGGTGGAGAGACAGAGAGGACATGTAGTGAGGTGGAGAGACAGAGAGGACATGTAGTGAAGTGGAGAGACAGAGAGGACATGTAGTGAAGTGGAGAGACAGAGAGGACATGTAGTGAGGTGGAGAGACAGAGAGGACATGTAGTGAGGTGGAGAGACAGAGAGGACATGTAGTGAGGTGGAGAGACAGAGAGGACATGTAGTGAGGAGGCTAAAGGACCTGATGATGAGCACGTTCATCTCCTTCCTCAACAGAACCCCTCAGCAGCTCATAATTCATCATCAACTGTGAATATATATTTGACTTAATATGACACGTAATCACTGCTGGTGTCCTTTGACCTTTAGCCTCAGCAGCGCTGCAGGGCGGCGTGTCTCTGAGCTGGACCACGCCGGCGTTGACAGCAGCTAACTGAGCATCGATCTGCCCCGCAGTGACAGAGGCTTCAACCTCCGCCAGCTGAGGGCTGCACGCCGCTAATTCCCTCTAATCAAGTCCACGGCTGTAATAAAGAGGCTGAGGCTGTGAGACGGAGAGAGAGTCCAACATACTATGAGTTATCTACATGTTACTGGAGCTGGAGTGAGTCTCCTCGTACCGTCAGCCCGTTAGGGGAGCTTGTTTTCAGTCTGAGCAACGTGATTAATATCTCATGATGAAGGTTGTAGTACTTTTGAAAATCCTCTGGATCCTCAGAGGAACATGTAATGTTGATGAAGCGTCTGTACGACTCGTCCCCAGACAGACGACACGTTGTAGAGTCTCTGAAACATTTATTATCCGTCATGGGACACAACAACTCTCCTAAATAATGCAGCATGCTGAAGAAGATGTCATGATACACATGTTCAAGTTCTGATTCATCACACGGAACTTATTATATTCATACCAACAGAGAACCTCAGAGTTTCAGAGACGTCTCGCTTCACATTAACACGTCTATTATTCACATTGTTACCCAAAACCTTCGTTCCTTATTGTTCTCTGTGTGGTTTCAGTACATTTCTGTGAGATACAATTTCCGTCTTTATGGTCATTTTAAGGATTTATACATTCATGTGACATCACTGCAGCCTACAGAATCTGATAGCCCAGGTGGTCCTGAAGAAAAAGGTGTGTATGTCATGATTGTGCGTTATAGTGTTCAGATTCTAGAGGCAATTTTACAAACGGAGACCAGGCGGACCAAAAAGAGAAACAAATGTCTTAAGCCCGGGACACACTGGGAACGTCAGCAGCATGGCGGCTGCGTTACCTGTTGTTATTTAACAGGTTAGAGAAGCCACACTGAGACGCGTCTCAGCTGCGTCTCTTCTAGAGATTCGAGGTCTCGCCTATTTTTTACGCGGTTCACAGCAACAACAGACAGTGGAGGTGATCTATTGACTGTATATTGACATCATAGCAGCAACATTACTACAGTTTACATGTCTCTATCTGTAGAATATGTTACAGACACGAAAAAACATAAAGACTTGTTTTTAAATCAACACTTCCTGCTTTCATTTCAAAATAAAAGCCCTCAAGTGTTTTTTCTGTGGACAGAACTCCTTCGTTTGTTAACACAAAGCTTTTATTCTGAAATATGTGCCAGACAGTGTTGTAGAACATGCAGTGACTTGGAGAGCTCCATGAATGAATATAGTACGGCGTTTTAATTGTGGATTATTACTATTATTTACAAATTACCACACGGTCCTGAACCTTTCTCTGTCTGAAATAAAGATAAATGATATTTATAATGAAATGAAACGGACACTATGAGGCAAACTCTATGTAGAAAGAAAGAGCTGACAGCAGCAGCTGGTGTGAACAACCGACGCCTCAATCACCCAGCCGCCACGCCACGCAGCCGCCACGCCACACGGCCGCCACGCCACACGGCCGCCACGCAGCCGCCACGCAGCCGCCACGCAGCCGCCATGTGCTCCTTACGTTCCCTGTGTGTCCCGGGCGTTAGATCCCAGAGGGTTTTGGTGGCGGTTCTAATGGTATGGTTCTACCGGTGGTGACTGACTTGCCTGATTGATCAGGTGGAGGTTAAATGCCTTGCTTAAAGGCGATATGACGGACCTATTGTCCTCTGCTCTGTCGTTGAGGGTCTCCCCTCACCCTCTCATCGATGACACGGCTCTTGCTGATTGGTGTGACACATAGAGCGAAGCTGACCGGACCCGTCCGTGGCCGTCAGGGCGACTTTAACACGTTAACGACGCTCACTTCCTGTTTGGGTCTCAGCCCTCTGAAGCTGGAACAGGAAATGAGGAGTGAGCCTGTGATTGTTGGCTTTGATTCCCGCCGCTCTCTCTCTCATTCCCTTTATTGTTTTTACTCGTCGTCTTTTATTCTGTCTTCTCTCTCCGGCGCTCTGCGGCGCTCGCTGCCAGCAGATAAAGGGATGTAAATGAAGAGCGCTGCTGTTGACTGCTGGGCAGATGGCCTGATAGACAAAGTGAAGCTCCGATATAAAAGACTCTCTGATGCTTCTTTATCTCTCCGTCTCCTGAATGCTTCCGTTGGATGTAGAAGAACACACTAGTGTTTCAGGTCAGTCCAGGCAGGACAAACAAACTCATCTGAAATACTCTAAATGTAAATGTCTGCTGTACTGTACGGCGTGAATAAATAACCTGAGCTGCCCCCCCCACCACCGTAATGTATGCGCACTACTTTAAAGAAAATGGTTCAGTCAGCACACATGCATGGGTGACTGCTGAATAAAAACCCATAATACTCCTCTGGATGTCCTTAACTGTGATTACGGGCGCTCCGCTGCCGCAGTGCTGGACTTCTAATCACAGCGAGGGTTAAGACTTCAGCACGATGCGTCTACTGCCTCAGGTGTTCGTCTTCCTACCGGCTATCATTCTTCAAGGTTTCATCCGGCAGATAGCCGTAGTTATTCTATTCATCCCTGAATATGAACTGTTTTTACTTCAAGCATCTAAAGGTGCCTTTGAGCATGACGCTGAATATAAAGAAGCTCAATTCAAACAGTTAGAACAAAAGTTAACACTCAAAATGCTCTTTAAGAACCAAAACTCAGTCTCACTGCAGTTTGTGAAATAGTCATGAAATGGAATCTATTTGATTTGATTTGTGTACATAGACACAAATTTACCTTTTTTTACGTGACGCTCAGCACGACTTTCAACAACACGTGACGCATGTGACAATTTCAACTCCAATCTTTTCAAAATAAATATCTGTGTTCACAGGAAACATACAGTTTCCACTTGTTCAAACCGTCCCGAGTCCTTTACATCAGTCTGCAGGCTGGTTCAGACGACGGGGACGGTCTCGGTTTAAAGTTACGTTACAGTCCGTTCACACATTGGTATTACTGAGTGATTCATTTATGTAAAGCTTTACATATTGTACCTTTAAATGAAGTTGTATTCAAGACTAAAACAGGTGATAGATGCAGAGTAAAAACATTTCATATAAAGGATGAGACATTGTAGAAACCAGAAGACAAACAGACACGACTCCACTGCACCAGAACACTTTAATACTTTAACATTATTCAGAAGCGTCTGAATCTCTCCGTCATCTGAAGCTCTTTGTTCCGTCTTCAGAAGACGGGAGCAGTAAAGGTGACCCGGCGGTACGGCGAGGGTTGTGGATCTATTGTAATGTGGCAGCAGAGTTGTTTTAATCCCCGTCCCAGTGCAGCCTAATCCAAATGGAGCGCTGAATAGTCCGAAAGCTAATAGCCTCCCAGGAGCTCCTCCATTGGCTCTGCCTGCAGATTAATACCAGGTCTATTCCAGGCTTGTTTCCACTCTATGATTCTGAGTCTCTGGGAGAGACACTTTCTCTTCTGGCCTTCTCAGCAATATCTCGCTCCGTCTTTGTTATACTTTTAACCCTGAATGAACCGGGCACGCTGCCGAGAGCGACGTCGTCTCTGAAGCTGCTGCTGTACGTGATGTCAGGTATAGAAACCTAGTGTTAGTATGAACACTGTTAATGTGGAAAACAGAGACATTAAACTGCATTTCATTTACATAGAATACACACAGAAAGTCACATGGGCCTCTGCTGCGTCATCTTTTAAAGTCAAATCCAGAAACCGCTGTTCTACCTCAGACTGGACTCAGACTGGACTGTTTCCTCCAGATGTAAGTGAAGACATCATTCCGGACGCGGTGCACGTGTTATTTAACGTTCCCATCCGGTGACGGTATAATCATGAGGAGGTAGCGGTGGATGAATAATGAAGCAGCTCTGTGTTACACTAAACTGAAGACCCCCTGAGATTAATGTTTAAATGAAGTTATAAATTGAAGGCTTTACCTGAAGCCGTCGAATCAGCTGCTCATATCAGATCACACCTCTCTGGATCTGCTCGGTGACTTTCTCTAGTTTGATTGTTAATATCTGGTGATTAACTCCCAACAGGTGTCTGCTGGATCTCTTTCTTTCTTTCCTGCCTCCGTCACTACTCACCATCTCAGAGAAGAGATCTGAACTCATCTAACATCCTTTAAATATCCACATCGTCTTCATCGTCTCATACTGATGATCATGGAAGATAGAAAGAACTAGTGCTCATGTGACTGATGATGGAAGTCAACATGTGAGTGAGAATGTGTTGGCTTCCTTCCTTCCTTCCTTCCTTCCTTCCTTCCTTCCTTCCTTCCTTTCTTCCTTCCTTCCTTTCTTCCTCCCTTCCTTTCTTCCTTCCTTCCTTCCTTCCTTTCTTCCTTCCTTCCTTCCTTCCTTCCTTCCTTTCTTCCTTTCTTCCTTCTTTCCTTCCTTCCTTCCTTCCTCCCTTCCTTCGTTCCTATCTCCTTCCTTCCTTCCTTCCTTCCTTCCTTTCTTCCTTCTTTCCTTCCTTCCTTCCTTCCTCCCTTCCTTCGTTCCTTCCTTCCTTCCTTCCTTCCTTCCTTCCTTCCTTCCTTCCTTCCTTCCTTTCTTCCTTCTTTCCTTCCTTCCTTCCTTCCTCCCTTCCTTCGTTCCTATCTCCTTCCTTCCCCAAATTCGTCCTCACTCCTTCCCTTTCATCCGTCCTTCTAATCTGCTTTCTTTGTCTTCTCGTCCCAACACTTCTTCCTCTTTAAACGTACTCTTGCTCACACTCCTCCCTCCTTCCCTTTACATCAATCCATGCTTCCTTTTTCATCTTCCCCTCTTTCTATAATTCCTTTCTTCCTCCAGACCTCCTCCTCCTCCTCCTCCTCTCTTTTCCCTGCTTTGGTATGAAATTGCTTCCTGAGTGATTTATGAGCGATGAGAGTCTCATAAAGAGTTTATGCCGTAACTCTTCATTACTTCACTATTAACGGCGTTCCTCTGTTCTCTGTTCTCTGACTGATGAGTGTGTGAGTGCGTTCAAACCATTTAAAAAGCACCTTATAATGAGTTCAGGCCTGATGGATGTCATTAAGCCAATCAACCCGACTATTCATTACTTCATTGTTTTTTTTTTGTTGCTCAAATCTTGGAGAGCGTCAGCGAGCGAGACGTTTGACGGTCTTTAATGAGACGTCTCACGACTAAACGGAGGACGGTCGTAAATAAGAACATCTCTCCAGCTCCCACGTGCACGCTCACCTGCAACAGCTGCACAGAAAACAATCAGCCCACACAAACACAGACGACCTCCGGCTCCTTCATTCTGCTGCTCAGACACCGTGTTGCTCAGTGACAGTAAACATGAGATAATCACATCAATGTGAACTCAAACAAACAAACACGTCTCCTCGTTATTTAACCTCCTTCATGACCAGCTAGTCTGACCTGGATGGTACCGATGGATTCATCAGGTTTATAGTTTACTATGATACTAGGATCTTCACTCTCGCTTTAAAGCTGAACTGCTACGACCTAAAAATAACAAGTTACGTTAAAGAAAATAAGAAAAGAAGAGCGTCAGTGAGCGAGACGTTTGACGGTCTTTAATGAGACGTCTCACGACTAAACGGAGGACGGATGTAAAGAAGAACAACTCAACAGATCCCACGTAGACGCTCACCTGCAACAGCTGCACGGCTGAGAACAGAAACACAAACACAGACGACCTCCGTCTCTCTTATTCTGCTGCCGCCGAACATGAATGTGAGATGAGCTTTCTGTGTCACAGTGTTGCTGAGTGACAGTAAACACGTTTTAATCACATAAATGTGCACTCAAACAAACAAACCCGTCTCCTCTTCCTCATTGTGTCTTCCTCCCCTTCCCTCTCTCAGACTAATCAACGTGTTTAGTGCTTTCTGTTTCCCCTTGAGCCGTTTATGCTGTAAGTTATGAGCATTCTGCCTCTAACGACGGCCAAGTGGTCGACACGGCCGCCCGGCAAACTCTAAATGTGTAAATCGAAACTCTGTGCTCGGCGCGCCACGATCAATATCTGGTCCTCGGGACAGGAAGACGTTATTCCTGGGCTCGGTGTGTACGTGTGTGTGTGTGTGTGTGTGTGTGTGTGTGTGTGTGTGTGTGTGTGTGTGAGTGCGTGAGTGCGTGCGTGTGTGTGTGTGTGTGTGTGTGTGTGAGTGCCTGAGTGTGTGAGTGTGTGATCACATTATTCTGCGTGCTGGGGGGGCATGTTGGACGCTGCAGGGATGAATATGAAGAAAAGGAAAAATCACTGTCATTTATTCCAGTGTGGGATCAATTACTGAGTCCAGTAATACAATCACCTCCCAGAGGCCTTGCAGAGCAGCAGGAAGAGGTTACAGCTGCCCGGATGTACGGAGTACCTATGATGCCCTGATATCGCCATTCAGTTTTTCGTCTCGACGATACACATCACCACGTTTTTATATCGCGATATTTCGTGGCACGATATTTCGTCACACCCCCCCAGTGTTTTGTATTCAGCATTAGTTTGTTTTTGTTGTTTTCCCTTCTAGTAGTGATGTCATGATACCAGACACTTAGTAGTCGATACCAGTCAAATTCCACGATTCTCGATACCCGATTTAATACCACGAAATAAAACAAAACAAAACAATAAATCCCATCATAAACTTCAACATCCTCTCCTTTATTAACATTTACAAACTGTGTTTTTATAATTTATTATTAATCCCTGATGATCCGCCTCAAGTTTCTTTACAAAACTACATTTGAACACATCATGATGCAAAACTCATTTCAACCTCCGTTAGCTTTTAGCTGCTAACAGCTAACAGCTAACAGCTAACAGCTAACGTTAACGAGCTCTCCTGCCGACTTCAACACAGAGTTGTTTTTCACATTGAAGCGTTATCAGGGAAATGTTCCGTGGCCCCCGGGACGCCGTGCGTACGATACCTGCGTTACTGTAGAAAAACGATTACTGTCACGTTTTCAGAATTTCGGCGTTGACTTGATACCGAAGTATCGGTTCTTGTGGACCTACTGCAAAGTAATTTAACGCAAAGTAACGTAACGCAAAGTAACTTAATGCAAAATAACTTAATGCAAAGTAACGCAACGCAAAGTAATGCAACGCAAAGTAACGCAACGCAAAGTAACTTAATGCAAAGTAACGCAACGCAAAGTATCGCAACGCAAAGTAACGCAACGCAAAGTAACGCAATGCAAAGTAACGCAACTCAAAGTAACACAACTCAAAGTAACTTAACGCAAAGTAACTTAACGCAAAGTAACGCAACACAAAGTAACGCAACGCAAAGTAACGCAACGCAAAGTAATGCAACGCAAAGTAACGCAACGCAAAGTAACTTAATGCAAAGTAACGCAACGCAAAGTATCGCAACGCAAAGTAACGCAACGCAAAGTAACTTAATGCAAAGTAACGCAACGCAAAGTATCGCAACGCAAAGTAACGCAACGCAAAGTAACTTAATGCAAAGTAACTTAATGCAAAGTAACGCAACGCAAAGTAACAATGCAAAGTAACTTAATGCAAAGTAACTTAATGCAAAGTAACTTAATGCAAAGTAACGCAGCGCAAAGTAACGCAATGCAAAGTAACTTAATGCAAAGTAACTTAATGCAAAGTAACGCAACGCAAAGTAACTTAATGCAAAGTAACTTAATGCAAAGTAACGCAACGCAAAGTATCGCAACGCAAAGTAACGCAACGCAAAGTAACTTAATGCAAAGTAACTTAATGCAAAGTAACGCAATGCAAAGTAACGCAATGCAAAGTAACGCAATGCAAAGTAACGCAACTCAAAGTAACACAACTCAAAGTAACTTAACGCAAAGTAACTTAACGCAAAGTAAAGCAACACAAAGTAACACAACTCAAAGTAACTTAACGCAAAGTAACTTAACGCAAAGTAACGCAACGCAAAGTAACTTAATGCAAAGTAACTTAATGCAAAGTAACTTAATGCAAAGTAACGCAATGCAAAGTAACGCAACTCAAAGTAACGCAATGCAAAGTAACGCAATGCAAAGTAACGCAATGCAAAGTAACGCAACTCAAAGTAACACAACTCAAAGTAACTTAACGCAAAGTAACTTAACGCAAAGTAACGCAACACAAAGTAACGCAACGCAAAGTAACGCAACGCAAAGTAACGCAACGCAAAGTAACGCAACGCGACGTAAAGCAGCGCGACGTAAAGCAGCGCGACGTAAAACGTTAAAACAGAGGTAAATAAAAAAAGACGCAAATTAAAAAAGAAAACAATTAATATCACATAGTATCAATTAACTGATGCTTACATTTATTTTAATATCATTTTTGGTACATTTAATGGCTTATTTATTTATTTATTTATTTATCGAGTCATGTATTTATTTATTTTTGGCAGGTTCCGTCCTCCGTAGTTCCTCCTCTTCACCTACCATTATTTAATCGGTTTGTTGGTGACCCACTTCTCTATAATCACAGCGAGCATGTTTTCTTCCTCTAAATAAAACCCCCGTTCTCATGGGACAAGTCCTCCTTCAGTCCTCCTTCAGTCCTCCTTCACTCCTCCTTCAGTCCTCCTTCACTCCTCCTTCAGTCCTCCTTCAGTCCTCCTTCAGTCCTCCTTCACTCCTCCTTCAGTCCTCCTTCACTCCTCCTTCAGTCCTCCTTCAGTCCTCCTTCAGTCCTCCTTCAGTCCTCCTTCAGTCCTCCTTCACTCCTCCTTCAGTCCTCCTTCACTCCTCCTTCACTCCTCCTTCACTCCTCCTTCAGTCCTTCTTCAGTCCTCCTTCAGTCCTCCTTCACTCCTCCTTCAGTCCTCCTTCAGTCCTTCTTCAGTCCTTCTTCACTCCTCCTTCAGTCCTCCTTCAGTCCTCCTTCACTCCTTCTTCAGTCCTTCTTCACTCCTCCTTCACTCCTCCTTCACTCCTTCTTCCCTCCTCCTTCAGTCCTCCTTCAGTCCTCCTTCACTCCTTCTTCAGTCCTCCTTCAGTCCTTCTTCACTCCTCCTTCAGTCCTCCTTCAGTCCTCCTTCACTCCTTCTTCAGTCCTTCTTCACTCCTCCTTCAGTCCTCCTTCAGTCCTCCTTCACTCCTCCTTCAGTCCTCCTTCACTCCTCCTTCAGTCCTCCTTCAGTCCTCCTTCAGTCCTCCTTCAGTCCTCCTTCAGTCCTCCTTCGCTCCTCCTTCAGTCTTCCTTCAGTCCTTCTTCACTCCTTCTTCAGTTCTTCTTCGCTCCTCCTTCACTCCTCCTTCAGTCCTTCTTCGCTCCTCCTTCAGTCCTCCTTCAGTCCTCCTTCAGTCCTTCTTCACTCCTCCTTCAGTCCCCCTTCACTCCTCCTTCAGTCCTTCTTCCCTCCTCCTTCAGTCCTCCTTCAGTCCTCCTTCACTCCTTCTTCAGTCCTCCTTCAGTCCTTCTTCACTCCTCCTTCAGTCCTCCTTCAGTCCTCCTTCACTCCTTCTTCAGTCCTTCTTCACTCCTCCTTCAGTCCTCCTTCAGTCCTCCTTCACTCCTCCTTCAGTCCTCCTTCAGTCCTCCTTCAGTCCTCCTTCAGTCCTTCTTCAGTCCTCCTTCAGTCCTCCTTCAGTCCTCCTTCAGTCCTCCTTCGCTCCTCCTTCAGTCTTCCTTCAGTCCTTCTTCACTCCTTCTTCAGTCCTTCTTCGCTCCTCCTTCACTCCTCCTTCAGTCCTCCTTCAGTCCTCCTTCAGTCCTTCTTCACTCCTCCTTCAGTCCTCCTTCACTCCTCCTTCAGTCCTTCTTCCCTCCTCCTTCGCTCCTCCTTCAGTCTTCCTTCAGTCCTTCTTCACTCCTCCTTCAGTCCTTCTTCGCTCCTCCTTCACTCCTCCTTCAGTCCTCCTTCAGTCCTCCTTCACTCCTCCTTCAGTCCTTCTTCACTCCTTCTTCAGTCCTTCTTCGCTCCTCCTTCACTCCTCCTTCAGTCCTTCTTCGCTCCTCCTTCACTCCTCCTTCAGTCCTCCTTCAGTCCTCCTTCAGTCCTTCTTCACTCCTCCTTCAGTCCTCCTTCACTCCTCCTTCAGTCCTTCTTCACTCCTCCTTCACTCCTCCTTCAGTCCTCCTTCAGTCCTCCTTCAGTCCTCCTTCAGTCCTCCTTCAGTCCTCCTTCAGTCCTTCTTCAGTCCTCCTTCAGTCCTCCTTCAGTCCTCCTTCAGTCCTTCTTCAGTCCTTCTTCACTCCTCCTTCAGTCCTCCTTCACTCCTCCTTCAGTCCTCCTTCAGTCCTTCTTCAGTCCTCCTTCAGTCCTCCTTCAGTCCTTCTTCAGTCCTTCTTCAGTCCTTCTTCAGTCCTTATTCAGTCCTCCTTCAGTCCTCCTTCAGTCCTTCTTCAGTCCTTCTTCACTCCTCCTTCAGTCCTCCTTCACTCCTCCTTCAGTCCTCCTTCAGTCCTTCTTCAGTCCTCCTTCAGTCCTCCTTCAGTCCTCCTTCAGTCCTCCTTCAGTCCTTCTTCAGTCCTTATTCAGTCCTCCTTCAGTCCTCCTTCAGTCCTTCTTCAGTCCTTCTTCAGTCCTTCTTCAGTCCTTATTCACTCCTCCTTCAGTCCTCCTTCAGTCCTCCTTCAGTCCTTCTTCAGTCCTTCTTCAGTCCTTATTCACTCCTCCTTCACTCCTCCTTCAGTCCTCCTTCAGTCCTTCTTCAGTCCTTATTCACTCCTCCTTCAGTCCTCCTTCAGTCCTCCTTCAGTCCTCCTTCAGTCCTTCTTCAGTCCTTCTTCAGTCCTCCTTCAGTCCTCCTTCAGTCCTTCTTCAGTCCTTCTTCAGTCCTTCTTCACTCCTCCTTGAGTCCTTCTTCAGTCCTTCAGTGATTTTTAATAACTGCAGAGGTCGTATGTGTTTTTAATATAATGCAAATCTGCCGTGGCCTTAATCTGTGAATTAAAGATTCCACCACAAAGTACGGACCATATTTCCACAAACACAGCAGTCTCCTCATAATGTGAATCAGTATCTGAGCATCTGTTTAGCTTCTTTTCCTTCCTCCTCCTCCGCTGGGTCAAGGATTCTGGAGGCTGCAGCGTAAATCATTAATGAGGCCTGCGATAGTATTTCAGAGGCTCTTCTAGTTTCACAGCGCGGTGACTCATTGTGTTTCAGTCCTACGATCATCGCTGGCATCGTTGGATCGTACATTTGGATGAAATACAGACTGTGAATGCAACACACCCGTTCCTCACACCAGGTCCACCGAGGTACTACCACCTGGATCACAACCTATTTTCATATCTAAGAAAAGCTGAGAAAATCCTCCATTTAAAGGTGATTCAGGGTCTTTCTTTATTAAATCAACTTTCTTTAGTTATGACGTCTTGATGGATACACCGAGCGAATGCAGAACACATAATATGATCTATTTTTTACTTCATTAATTTTCTTTAATAGTGTTAGAGCCAAAATAGATTTTAGAGAGCAAACTGTATTTTAACCGGAGTGAAAATGTTGTTTTTTAAATGCTAAACGCCAACAAATACGGATTAAAGCAGAATATTTCATTAGATAAAAGCTAGGGCCATCAATCCATTGAAATATTGAATCATAATTAATCCCATAGTTAATCGTGATTAATCACAAATTAATCTCACATTTGTTTTTATCTGTTCTAAATGTACCTTAAAGGGAGATTTGTCAAGTATTTAATGAAGCTACGATCTGAATCAACAACAAGTTGATTGAGATGGAAGTACAGATGGAAGACCTGGAAAGTAAATCCAGACAAACAACACGACAGGGTTCCTGAGAATGTTAGTTCTACATGAGCAGATCTAATTTTGACAACCTCAGAGCAGACAGATCCCGGCTAACGCCCTGGGATCTTTGGCGTCCCGCTAAGGGGGACCCGGACCTCAGGTTGGGAACCGCTGGATCAGGCCAGTACGGACCGGGCCGACTGCACTCCGTGCCGTTAGCTCTGCTCTTTTTTGACGTGCACCGTTGGTTCAAATTCTCCCAGAAATAACTACATAGAGAATAAAATGTTCTTAATGATTTCTATAAAAGTGAGAAGTGCAGTTCTGTACGTCCGGCAGCAGACGTCTCGCTGGCTGTTGGTCACTTTTATTATAGCTCACATCCACCACAGTCTGCGCTCCACCCACAGACTCTAAACGTCTATACGGTATCTCTACATTTCTGTCTGACCACAGAGCTGCAGCAGCTCCACCCTGACTATATATATATATATATATATAATATACATCCTCCCTCTCGCTGCCTGCAGAGATTGAAGTTCTTTCTGTTTGTTTTTTATCGATTCCTTTTATTTCACGAGGAAGTCCTGCAGACAGAACGAGGCTCTGCAGTGTCATCAATAACACAAAGAGAGAAGGAATCAGAAGCAGTGACACATGCTTCCTGTTCGTTAGTGACTTTAACATGGTTCTGAACAGAAGACGGAGCGTCTGCTTTAATTAGGGCCTTGTAGATGTTTCCTTCCGTTGCCCAGGGTCCATTACGAGAACAGCCAGTTTTACTCACATCTGTGGAAACCTGGGGAATATTAAGGAGCAGCTCGCTAGCAGAGCGAGTCTGATGTATGGAGGATGTTTCATTAAAGTTTGTCTTCTGCTCCCTTATCGCTCGCTCTCAGTCGCTCCCTGTAGACCTGCACTTATATTTAACTCTGACTGACACATTTAAATAACACAAAAAGTGATGAGAAAGGTTTCTTTTTTCCCCAGTTCTTTAAGTCAGAACTTCAGTGTTTCTCTCCGGAGCGTTATGATACACCTGATGGATAATCATGTAATATTGTCGGTGCTTGTCCTCCCACCGTGTGCACCAGAATACATCAGAACCCTTTATGTTGCTTATCTATAAAGACTGGCTGCATAAAAGGAAGCAAAACACATTTTTACATTTTTAAAATGCATCACGTTTCTTAATAATACAGGTCAGCAGTTCCCAACCTGAAGTCCAGGGGGACGCCCAAAGAGCCCAAAGATGAGTCTGCTCTGAGGTTGTCATAATCAGATTTGCACATGTATAACTAAAATCATAATTGTTGTTAAGTCCAAAAGTCAAATTGTATTGAAAAAAAATTTTTTTTGTCATTTACAAAATTCACAAATTGTTTTTATCTAATGAAATATTCTGCTTCGACGGATATTTGTTGGCATTTAGCCTTTCAAAAACAACATTTTCACACACTGATGAGCTCTGTTCATTAAAAGTACTACTGTATATGTAACTTCCACAGATTCCCTGTTATTAATAACACCAGTGGCTGTAAATATGTAAAAACTAAACAAAAAGACATATATTTTTTAAAGAGGCTAAAAGCATGAAAAAACATTCGGAAATAATTTATGTAAAAAATATCCGAAAAAATGTCGGGAAATTATTAGTAAAATATAAGAAAAAAAAATATTCAAAAAATATGTGAAAATTGTCTGGAAAATATCCCAAAAAATAACTAAAATATGTGAAAACCAAACAATTTCCTTTACATAAAAATCAGACTGCAGGCTGTTAAAGGCAGCCGAGAAAGAGCTCAGTTTTTAAGTTACATTACGATCTTCACTCAACGATATACAAAGCAATTAATACATTTAGTACCTTTAGAGAAAGATGATTTAATTAAAAAAGAATTAAAGCTGCAAGCAGCGATGAAAGGGCCCTCGCCCCTCCTCGCGGGTCGGGGTTGCTGGCGGGACGCCGACCGACGCGGCCGGGCTCCGCGAAACCGAAACTCTGACGAGCGCCACGACGCCTGCCGCAAGGCTCTACGACAAGCGGTTCACGAGTTATGAAGGGGGGCGTGGCTAATGTGTAGGGGGCGGGCATAACATTCACCAATGAAACAGGAACTCTCTGCTGAGTTATATGACACTTCCCACAAGACTCTACTACAAACGGATCATGATTTATGAAAGGGGGCGGGGCTAATGTGTAGGGGGCGGGCATAACATTCACCAATGAAACAGGAACTCTCTGCTGAGTGATATGACACCTCCCACAAGACTCTACGACAAACGGATCATGAGTTATGAAAGGGGGCGGGGCTAATGTGTAGGGGGCGGGGATAACCTTCACCAATGAAACAGGCACTCTCTGCTGAGTGATATGACACCTCCCGCAAGACTCTACGACAAACGGTTCATGAGTTATGAAAGGGGGCGGAGCTAATGTGTAGGGGGCGGGGCTACCCTTAACCAATAAAACAGGAACTCTCTGCTGAGTGATATGACACCTCCCGCAAGACTCTACGACAAACGGTTCATGAGTTATGAAAGGGGGCGGGGCTATGACTATATTTTTTTGCATTTACATATAATCAGGACTGGACCCTTATCATACCTGAGAAATTTGGGGCAGATCGAACTATGTACAGTTGAGTTAGGGTTAACCCACTCTCTGCTGAGTGATATGACACATCCCACAAGACTCTACTATAAACGGTTCATGAGATATGAAAGGGGGCGGGGCTAACGTCTTGGGGCGGGGCTATGAGTATATTTTTTCATATACATGTCATCAGTACTGGAGCACCATCATACCTGAGAGATTTGGGGCAGATCGGACTATGTATAGTTGAGTTACAATAACTGCCGAATGGCTCAAAATGGCCGCCACGCCACGGTCCGCTCGTTAAGTGAACACTCATCATTTTAATAACTTTTCATCCTCAAGGTCTTGAGATGGTCCTGACCAAATTTCAAATCGATATGATCAAATCTGTAGGAGGAGTTCGTTAAAGTACGCGGCCAATAAAACGAAAAAATTGGGAAAATCGTACATAAAATCCAATATGGCCGACTTCTGGGTGGGCGGGGCTAATGAAACCCAATGAGGAATATGTTTCAAATGATGAGTGGGATATGCATACCAAATTTCGTGAATATCGGATCAACTTTGACAAAGTTAAAATTTCAACGCGTTAGGGGGCGCTATAGAGCCGGCTAAACACACTGAGCCTAATGGCTATGCAGTTACATAAAGTTCACAGGTGTCTATCACGTTGCCAAATTTCATGCGTCTACGAGTATGCCAAGGTATACGAATGGATGTTCAAAGGCAAAAAGGACATAAGGGGGCGCTAGAGAGCCAACATGCCACGCCCAAGCAAAATTTCACCACTAAAATTAAGTAATTACTAGTTTGGATGTGCGTGTAAAGTTTCATAAATTTTTGTGCATCCTAAAGTCTTCAAATATGCGTTCGTAAATTCTAAAATCACGCAGGAAATCCAACATGGCTGACTTCCTGTTTGTCGAAAAAATCTCAAAATCATTTAATCCAGGTATGAGGGCGTGAGCAATGACATACTTGAATTTCGTGAAGATCGAAGAAACTTTCTCTGAAAAACTGCGTACGTTAGGGGGCGCTATGGAGCCCCCTGGAGACACCCGAGCCCAGTCACTCCAGAACATTGAATTTCCCACCAGTTCTGACGCATACTCCACTTTTCGTGAGTTTTGGGGATGGCTAAGGTCGTCAAAAACGCGATATTCCAGCAGAAAAAGAATAATACTGACAAAAACAATAGGTTCCTTGCACTTCGTGCCAGGACACCGTTGGGTCCTGGCACTTTCGTGCTCGGGCCCTAATAACTCATTTAAAACACTGAATTCACTTTATTCAAATTGAGGATTTTGTTCGAGGATTGTCCAGCAACACGTGCCAATTTTCTCACTTTCCCTTTTCCCACATGTAGGGCTGCAACTAATTAGGGCCCGAGCACGAAAGTGCCAGGACCCAACGGTGTCCTGGCACGAAGTGCAAGGAACCTATTGTTTTTCTGCAGATTATTAGGGCCCGAGCACGAAAGTGCCAGGACCCAACGGTGTCCTGGCACGAAGTGCAAGGAACCTATTGTTTTTGTCAGTATTATTATTTTTCTGCCACTAGATCGCGTTTTTGACGACCTTAGCCATCCCCAAAACTCACGAAAAGTGGAGTATGCGTCAGAACTGGTGGGAAATTCAATGTTCTGGAGTGACTGGGCTCGGGTGTCTCCAGGGGGCTCCATAGCGCCCCCTAACGTACGCAGTTTTTCCGAGAAAGTTTCTTCGATCTTCACGAAATTCAAGTATGTCGTTGCTCACGCCCTCATACCTGGATTAAATGATTTTGAGATTTCTTCGGCAAACAGGAAGTCAGCCATGTTGGACTTCCTGCGTGATTTTAGAATTTACGAACGCATATTTGAAGACTTTAGGATGCACAAAAATTTATGAAACTTTACACACACATCCAAACTAGTAATTACTTAATTTTAGTGGTGAAATTTTGCTTGGGCGTGGCATGTTGGCTCTCTAGCGCCCCCTTATGTCTTTCAGATTTTGAACATACCTTTAGGTACTCGGAATCTCATAAAATTTGGCAAAATGATAGACACCTGTGAACTTTATGTAACTGCATAGCCATTAGGCTCAGTGTGTTTTTATTCGGCTCTATAGCGCCCCCTAACGCGTTGAAATTTTAACTTTGTCAAAGTTGATCCGATATTCACGAAATTTGGTATGCATATCCCACTCATCATTTGAAACATATTCCTCATTGGGTTTCATTAGCTCCGCCCACCCAGAAGTCCGCCATATTGGATTTCATGTCATTTTTTTCGTTTTATAGGCCGCGTACTTTAACGAACTCCTCCTACAGATTTAATCAGATCGAGTTGAAATTTGGTCAGGACCATCTTAAGACCTTGAGGATGAAAAGTTATTAAAATCGTGAGTTTTCACTTAACGACCTGACCTTGGCGTGGCGGCCATTTTGAGCCATTCGCCATGAAATGGAAAAATTGATATCCGCGCTCTGGTTTCACCTACAAGTACAAAATTTGGCAGACAGATGTAAGATGTGGAGAGAAACAAAAAAGCCTCTTGGAGGTATGCCCAAAACTCAACAGGAAGTCAGCCATATTGAATTTTATGTGCGATTTTGCCCATTTTTCGCCCATTTCTGGGGGGTTTTGTAGGCCGCGTACTTTAACGAACTCCTCCTACAGATTTGATCAGATCGAGTTGAAATTTGGTCAGGACCATCTTAAGACCTTGAAGATGAAAAGTTATTAAAATGGTGAGTGTTCACTTAACGAGCGGACCGTGGCGTGGCGGCCATTTTTAGCCATTCGCCATGAAACAGGGAGTTATTGTAACTCAACTGTACATAGTCCGATCTGCCCCAGATTTCTCAGGTATGATGGTGGTACAGTCTTGAGGACATGTATATGAAAAATTATACTCATAGCCCCGCCCTAAGACGTTAGCCCCGCCCCCTTTCATAACTCATGAACCGTTTGTCGTAGAGTCTTGCGGGAGGTGTCATATCACTCAGCAGAGAGTGCCTGTTTCATTGGTAAATGTTATGCCCGCCCCCTACACATTAGCCCCGCCCCCTTTCATAACTCATGAACCGTTTGTCGTAGAGTCTTGCGGGAGGTGTCATATCACTCAGCAGAGAGTTCCTGTTTCATTGGTAAATGTTATGCCCGCCCCCTACACATTAGCCCCGCCCCCTTTCATAACTCATGAACCGTTTGTCGTACAGGCTTATGGGAGGTGTTATATCACTCAGCAGAGAGTTCCTGTTTTATTGGTTAAGGGTAGCCCCGCCCCCTACACATTAGCCCCGCCCCCTTTCATAACTCATGAACCGTTTGTCGTAGAGTCTTGCGGGAGGTGTCATATCACTCAGCAGAGAGTTCCTGTTTTATTGGTTAAGGGTAGCCCCGCCCCCTACACATTAGCCCCGCCCCCTTTCATATCTCATGAACCGTTTAAAGTAGAGTCTTGTGGGAGGTGTCATATCACTCAGCAGAGAGTTCCTGTTTTATTCGTTAAGGGTAGCCCCGCCCCCTACACATTAGCCCCGCCCCCTTTCATAACTCATGAACCGTTTGTCGTAGAGTCTTGCGGGAGGTGTCATATCACTCAGCAGAGAGTTCATGTTTCATTGGTAAATGTTATGCCCGCCCCCTACACATTAGCCCCGCCCCCTTTCATAACTCATGATCCGTTTGTAGTAGAGTCTTGTGGGAAGTGTCATATCACTCAGCAGAGAGTTCCTGTTTCATTGGTGAATGTTATGCCCGCCCCCTACACATTAGCCCCGCCCCCTTTCATATCTCATGAACCGTTTGTAGTAGAGTCTTGCGGGAGGTGTCGTGGCGCTCGTCAGAGTTTCGGTTTCGCGGTGCCCGGCCGCGTCGGTCGGCGTCCCGCCAGCAACCCCGACCCGCGTGCAGGGGCGAGGGCCCTTTCATAGCTGCGTGCAGCTCTCGTTATTCTTTTTCTGCTGGAATATCGCGTTTTTGACGACCTTAGCCATCCCCAAAACTCACGAAAAATGGAGTATGCGTCAGAACTGGTGGGAAATTCAATGTTCTGGAGTGACTGGGCTTGGGTGTCTCCAGGGGGCTCCATAGCGCCCCCTAACGTACACAGTTTTTCAGAGAAAGTTTCTTCGATCTTCACGAAATTCAAGTATGTCATTGCTCACGCCCTCATACCTGGATTAAATGATTTTGAGATTTTTTCGGCAAACAGGAAGTCAGCCATGTTGGATTTCCTGCGTGATTTTAGAATTTACGAACGCATATTTGAAGACTTTAGGATGCACAAAAATGTATGAAACTTTACACGCACATCCAAACTAGTAATTACTTAATTTTAGTGGTGAAATTTTGCTTGGGCGGGGCATGTTGGCTCTCTAGCGCCCCCTTATGTCTATCAGATTTTGAACATACCTTTAGGTACTCGAAAACTCATGAAATTTGGCAAAATGATAGACACCTGTGAACTTTATTTAAATATATAGCCATTAGGCTCAGTGTGTTTAGCCGGCTCTATAGCGCCCCCTAACGCGTTGAAATTTTAACCTTGTCAAAGTTGATCCGATAATCATGAAATTTGGTATGCATATCCCACTCATGATTTGAAACATATTCCTCATTGGGTTTCATTAGCCCCGCCCACCCAGAAGTCGGCCATATTGAATTTTTATGTCATTTTTGCGTTTTATTGGCCCCGTACTTTAACGAACTCCTCCTACAGATTTGATCAGATCGAGTTGATATTTGGTCAGGACCATCTCAAGACCTCGAGGATGAAAAGTTATTAAAATGGTGAGCGTTCACTTAACGAGCGGACCGTGGCGTGGCGGCCATTTTGAGCCATTCGCCAGTTATTGTAACTCAACTGTACATAGTCCGATCTGCCCCAAATCTCTCAGGTATGATGTTGCTCCAGTACTGATGACATGTATATGAAAAAATATACTCATACTCAATGAGCTCCGCCCACCCAGAAGTCGGCCATATTGGATTTTATGTACGATTTTCCCAATTTTTGCGTTTTATTGGCCGCGTACTCTAACGAACTCCTCCTACAGATTTGATCAGATCGAGTTGAAATTTGGTCAGGACCATCTCAAGACCTTGAGGATGAAAAGTTATTAAAATGGTGAGTGTTCACTTAACGAGCGGACCGTGGCGTGGCGGCCATTTTGAGCCATTCGGCAGTTATTGTAACTCAACTGTACATAGTCCGATCTGCCCCAAATCTCTCAGGTATGATGTTGCTCCAGTACTGATGACATGTATATGAAAAAATATACTCATAGCCCCGCCCCAAGACGTTAACCCCGCCCCCTTTCATATCTCATGAACCGTTTATAGTAGAGTCTTGTGGGATGTGTCATATCACTCAGCAGAGAGTGGGTAAACCCTAACTCAACTGTACATAGTTCGATCTCCCCCAAATTTCTCAGGTATGATAAGGGTCCAGTCCTGATTATATGTAAATGCAAAAATATAGTCAAAGCCCCGCCCACTTTCATAACTCATGAACCGTTTGTCGTAGAGTCTTGCGGGAGGTGTCATATCACTCAGCAGAGAGTTCATGTTTCATTGGTAAATGTTATGCCCGCCCCCTACACATTAGCCCCGCCCCCTTTCATATCTCATGAACCGTTTGTCGTAGAGTCTTGTGGGAAGTGTCATATCACTCAGCAGAGAGTTCCTGTTTCATTGGTGAATGTTATGCCCGCCCCCTACACATTAGCCACGCCCCCCTTCATAACTCGTGAACCGTCATTTACAGCGCCACACGCTCCAAGCAGAAAATTCACTCTAACTGTTGCGTGCAGTTTCCAACTTTCACGGGAATGCACGACAGCGGGTTCTCGGACGTGCGCGTTCCCCCGACATGCACGCAGGGGCGAGGGCCCTTTCATAGCTGCGTGCAGCTCTCGTTATTATTTTCATTGTTGATTAACCTGTTGATTATTTTCTCCGTTAATCGATCAGCTGTTTGGTTTATTAAATGGTGAAACATGTGGATCAGTGTTTCACTAAGTCCAAGACGACGTCCTCAAACGTCTTGTTTTGTCCATAACTCAAAGGATATTCAGTTTACTGTCAAAGAGGAGGAAAGAAACCAGAACATATTCACATTTACCAAGCTGCAATCAGAGAATTCAGACAGAAGTGGCGTTACTAAAGTACGGAGGTTACGTGATGACTTAATCAACGTTGACACGGGACACAAACGGCGGTCTCCTGGGCGAAGGTTTCCCTACCCTTTATACTTCCTGGTTCACGATTATGTGGATTAAACACTCATTGATTTAGTGGCGTATATTACAGTACATTACTTTGATATATATATAAAGCTGCCAGCTGTCAACTATTAAATGAATCACCAACTATTTTGATAATCGATTGATTGATTTGAGTAATTGAGTAATTTCTCTGATTGCAGCTCGTTAAATGTGAATATTTTCTGGTTCCTGTCCTCCTCTGTGACAGTAAACTGAATATCTATGAGACATTTGAGGACATCATCTTGGGCTTTGAGAAACACTGATCCACATTTTATCGACCAAACAATGAATCGATTAATAGAGAGAATAATCAACAGATGAATCAACGATGAGAATAAGGTTAGTTCCAGCCCTAACAGGTTTCAGAGGTACTACTAACTACTCACAGTATATCCGTGTGGGTTCATACTGACGGTTCTGACGGGGACGTCGTTACGGACGAGTCGTCGTACGGACGAGTCGTTAGCGCCGCTAATTAGGCGAATCAGAAGGAAGTGACAGCGTGTGCTGCAGCAGACGAAGCTGAATCTGTGATCTTTAGCCCGCAGAGAGACGACGAGATGGGAGATCATTTAAATGTTCACAGCCTCCCCTCCTCCCCCCCCGAGGCTTCAGAAGCTGGTTTCATGTTACTGGAGGAGGAGGAGAGAGAGAGGGAGAGAGGGAGAGGAGAGAGAGAGAGAGAGAGAGAGAGAGAGACAGAGAGAGAGAGAGAGAGAGAGAGAGGGAGAGGG